>NC_133775.1:65812452-65881898 GCF_003597395.2 Chelonoidis abingdonii | reverse complement strand
TGAACTAACCTCGTTATCTCTAGCTTGCTTGCTAGCATATATATACCTGCCCCTGGAAATTTCCACTACCTGCGTCTGACGAAGTGGGTATTCACCCACGAAAGCTCACGCTCCAAAACGTCTGTTAGTCTATAAGGTGCCACAGGATTCTCTGCTGCTTTTGAAATGACAATAGTTATCCTTGGAGACCCAGCCTACCCCTTGATCCCATGGCTCATGAAGCCATACACAGGCAGCCTGGACAGTAGTAAGGAGCAGTTCAACTATAGGCTGAGCAAGTGCAGAATGGTTCTAGAATGTGCCTTTGGATGTTTAAACGCTCGCTGGCGCTGTTTGCTGACTAGGTTACCCCTCAGCACAACCAATATTCCCACTCTTATTACTGCTTGCTGTGTGCTCCATAATATCTGTGAGAGTAAGGGGGAGACGTTTATGGTGGGGTGGGAGGTTGAGGTAAATTGCGTGGCTTCCAATTTTGAACAGCCAGACACCAAGGTGATTAGAAGAGCACAGGTAGGTGTCTGCGCATCAGAAAGGCTTTGGAAACCAGTTTAATGACTGGCCAGGCTACAGTGTGACAGCTGTGTGTGTTTCTTCTTGATGCAAACCCACCCTCTTTCTTGATTTTAATTCCCTGTAAGCCAACCATCCTCCCTGCTTTGATCACAGCTGGCAAAGAAAATAAAGTCACTATTGTTTTGAAACATGCATTCTTTCTTTATTAATTTAAAAAAACGGAGATAACCGATAAGGTAGCCCAGGTGGGGTAGGATGGGGTAGGGGAGGAGGGAAGGACAAGGCTGCATTGCTTATTGTAGCCACACTACAAATCAAAACTGTTCGAATGACAGTCTTCTGTTGCTTGGGCCATCCTCTGGAGTGGAATGGCTGGGTGCCTGGAGCCTCCCCCTGCATTCTTGGGCATCTGGATGAGGAGGATATGGAACTTGGAAAGGAGGGTAGGCAGTTGTACAGTGGATGCAGTGGCAGTCTGTGCTCTTGTTGGCTTTCCTGCCGCTACACAAGATGCCTGAGCGTGTCCGTTAGCTTCCCCATTAGCTTCAGCATTGCATCCTGCCTGTTCTCATCGTGTTCACTTAATGCTTTCCTGGACTCTGCCACTAAATGCCTCCATGCATTCAGCTATGCGCTATCAGTACAGGAGGACTGCATGAGCTCAGCAAACATCTCATCAGCTGATAGGAGGAGCATAGAAACATTTGCACCTGCGGGGGGATAAAAAGGGAGAGTAAAATTTAAGATGATACATTTCTGAGAACAAAAGGGAGACTCTTTCAAGCAATTCACAGTAGACAGCACGTGTGCTTTAGGTACAAGGTCACATTTTGGCTTTTATATTGAGCACGTGCCAGTATGGCGATACACCACACACGGCTGGGCAACAGAATTCGGTTTCCAGACAGCCATGGTAAGCCAAAGGGTATGCGGGTTTGGCTTCTAATGCCTTCATAACATGTGGGAATGTTTTCAAACTACAGCGCCCTCCTTTCCCATAGCAAGCAATGCCGGTTGGGTTTGTCATTTAAAAGGAGCGGCTGCGGTTTTGGGGTGGATGTGCAGTACACACTTCCCCCCACCCCTCCACATGGCTATTTGGGATGATCTCCTCAACCCTCCCCCTGCTGCAGGCTATTCTCAGGGATGATCCCTTTTAGCCATGTGCAAACAGCCTAGCATGAATGGGGTCCTTTTACTGTTCCCTTACAAAAATTCCCCTGTTTCAACCAGGTTACCATGAATGATATCACTCTCCTGAGGCTAACACAGAAAGATATAGACCAAATGTTGCTTGAATGAGACCAAAACCCAGGACCATTTGCTGCCATGCTTTGTGCTGCAATGATTCCAGACTACTTGCTACTGGCTTGGCATGGTAAAGTGTCCTACTGTGGAGGACAAAATAAGGCAGCCCTCCCCAGAAACCTTCTGCAAAGGCTTTCAGAGTACCTCCAGAAGAGCTTCATGGCGATGTCCCTGGAGGATTCCCGCTCCATCCCCGTACATGTTAACACACTTTTCCAGTAGCTGTACTGGCCACAAATGCATCCCAAGTCTTCAGGGCAAAACAAACATTAAACACTATTGCTTTTAAATCTTGTTCTGTTGTTACAAATGTGCACTCACCAGAGGTGCCTTCTCTGCCTTCAGAGTCGGGGATCCCACCTTGGGAAGGTATTGACTCCAGGATGATGAAAAAGTCCTGGCTTCCGGGGAGAACAGATTCACTGCTTGCCTGCTGCACATTCTCCTCCTCCTCCTCCTCATCCACAAAATCCTCCTTCGTGTTGCCTGAGACTGCCCCCTTGCAGGTGTTCACAGACTGCGGTGGGGTAGTGGTAGGTTCCCCCCTCAGAATGCAATACAGCTGATCATAGAAGCGGCATGTCTGGGGCTCTAACCCAGAACGACCATTTGCCTCCTTTGTCTTTTGGTAGACTTTCCTGAGCTCCTTGACTTTCACGCGGCACTGCTGTGTGTCCCTATTGTAGCCTCTGTCCATTATGCCCTCTGCGATTTTGGCATATATATTTGCATTTCTTCTTTTTGATCGGAATTCTGCCTGCACAGATTCTTCTCCCCGTACAGCAATCAGATCTAATGTCTCCTGTTCACTCCATGCTGGAGCTCATTTGCGATTCTGGGGGACTGCATGGTCATCTGCACTGCTGAGCTCGCCACGCTGACCAAACAGGAAATGAAATTCAGAAGTTCCCCAGGGTTTTTCCTGTGTACCTGGCTAGTGCATCGGAGTTTAAAGTGCTGTCCAGAGAGGTCACATTGGAGCACTTTGGGATAGCTCCTGGAGGCCAATAACCTCGATTTGCGTCCGCACTACCCAAATTCAACCCAGCAAGGTCAATTTTAGCGCTATTCCCCTCGCTGGGGAGGAATACAGAAGTCAGTTTTAAGAGCCCATTAGGTCAACAGAATGGAGTTGTTTGTATACACGCATTCATTATAAAATTAACCTAACATGGCTAAATTCGACCTAACCAGGGCTAACTCTGTAATTTCCCAATCCACTGAGGATAATTTCCTGAAACAGCATCCAAAGAAAGGACTGATTCCAGCAGATCTTAACTCAGCTAAAGTCCCTAAAGGAATGCTGGATTGCATCCTAAATGGATTTAATGCACATTTCTACTGGGATTCATTGTTTTGCCCACAAGAAAAAAAAAGCAAGTTCACTCAGGCTAAGAGTCATCTACGACTGTCATCATTTTCTGGCCAATTTTACATTCTGACAGTTAGGAGCCTGACTGTCAGTGGATGTACATTTGTCCAACTCCACTGATACCAATGGAGCCATACTGATTATCACCAGCTGAGGATCTGGCCCTTTATATCTTCTCTCATACAAGCAAGCTATAAATTAGTCAGTTCAGTCCAAGGCACAAGTATCCATATATCACAAAAATCAGCAGCACAACTGGATTAAATTGGCACCTTTGTGGCTGTCCTAGCTAAGAGGTCTCAGTAAGCCAGAGTCATGAACTCCCATTTCAGCACCGCTCTGAGATATGGCCCCTCAAGTTCACTGTGGAGACAGACAGGCAAGGCAATGTAGGGAAAGCTTCCATTCTAGGTATCTCTGCACTGGAGCTGGAAGGTGTAATTTCCAACCTGGGTAGATGTATTTGTGCTGGTGCTGATTGAGCCAGTGTGCTAAAAACAGAAGCATAGCCATGGCAGCACAAGCAGTGGGACGAACTAGCTGCCCCAAGTACAATGCTACTGTGGACCTAGGTACATACTCGGGCAGCTAGTCCGACCAGCCACCTACGCCGCCACAGCTATGCTTCTATATTGAGCACACTAGCTTCATCATAGCTAGTGCCCATATGTCTACCCAAGCTGGATGTTACATCTCCAGCTCAAAGTGCAGAGGTGCCATACTTCTTCCTGCACTGTACTTGATCTTTGGATGAAGGGAGGCATGGTCAGACTGAGCTGGTACACACAGATCTGGGGACCTGCACTTTGCCTGTGTTCCCTCACTTTCTGCTGAATTGAAGTTTTCATTTTATACAAAAATTCAAGGGTCAGATCCTCAGGTGGTGTAAATCAGTGTAACAACATTGAAACTAGTGAAGGGACCCCACTTTACACCAGGGGAGGAATCTGGCCCCAGAAATGTCAACCCTTATGATTGTAAAGAAACCCTTCTAACTGTGAGCCTGAGGCTGCAGACACAAGAAACAATAGCTGTGAGATGTAAACTGCTCCATTAATATTAAATCTGAAGATAAATCTGAATCTTAATGATAGGAAAATGATAACTGGTAATTCAGTTTGTCAGTCTCCCTGCTCTTCTCTCATCCTGCACAGTATTCCAGGTTACAAACATTATAGCAGGGATCAGCAACCTTTGGCACGTGGCCCGCCAGGGTAAGCACCCTGGCGGGCCGGGCTGGGTTGTTTACCTGTCGTGTCTGCAGGTTCAGCTGATCGCAGCTCTCACTGGCCTCAGTGCACCTCTCCAGGCCAACAGGAGCTGCAGGACTGGTGGCCAGCACATCCCTCGGCCTGTGCCACTTCCCGCAGCCACCATTGGTCTGGAGCAGCGAACCGTGGCCAGTCGGAGCTGCGATCAGCCGAACCTGCGGACATGGCAGGTAAACAAATTGGCCCGGCCCACGAGGGTGCTTATCCTGGTGGGCCACGTGCCAAAGGTTGATGATCCCTGCATTATAGGGCCATCAGCCAGGAAACATGGAGCTAAAGAATAGAGAAAGCCAGAGCATATAAGGCAAGCTGCACCCACCAGCTCCTCAGTGAGTTTTAAAGCCACAAAGTCCCAACCTGTGTAGGATACCCCATACCACAAGGGGAGGAGGGAGAGAGGCATTCAGACTCTAACTGAATTACTGGTGAGTAATTTCTCCTCGTCATTTGTCCCCCTCTTCTCCCATCCTCTGAAAACTTTCAAGGTACAAGCGGATGTAGCAAGCAGTCCCATACGAAAAAGGGCTTAGATAAGAGACAGCATAGAAAACTTTAGAAGCTAAGTTTTCCTGTACCATCTCTTTTTACCTCGGAAAGGGAGATAAAAAGACCATAACTGACTTTACAAATTTCCTGTGTAGTGATCTCAGCCCTCTCAGCCTAAGTGGAAGTACCTTGGCTAGAGCAGCCCGTAATTGGCACAGGTGGAACCTTACCCATCTGTCCACAATTCAAAGGGATAAGATAGCCACAGCCCTACTCTGGGTCTAGGAAAGAGACAATCTTGTCCTCCAAAAGTAAGTTAAACAGAATGGTTCTCTCTGTACAGAGAGTGAAATCCTGGCTCCATGTAAGTCAACAGGAGTTTTGCTATTGATTTTGCAGAGTCCAGTATTTCATCCAGAGAGTGTAGAAAAATACACGAATGATTGTGAGGTGCTCAGATACTGTGCAGTGGGACCCATATTGTATAAGTAAGACATAGATACAATTATTTTCTAAAAGCAGCAAAGAAGCCTGTAGCACCTTATAGACTAACAGACGTTTTGGAGCATGAGCTTTCGTGGGTGAATACCCACTTCGTCGGATGAATGTGGTGGAAATTTCCAGGGGCAGGTATATATATGCAAGCAAGAAGCAAGCTGGTGTCGGAGAAAAATGCAGTTCTCGCTTTTCGTTTGGGTGCAGCAAAATCAAATACTTTATTATTCTCAAACAATTGTAATTGAGGGAGGGAGTGCCCTAGGACACAGGGTTGCCCCAGTCCCGGACAGGTCTCTCAACAGCTAAACAATTTCAGCAAGCATTTATACCTTTGTTACAGACAATAGCAAGCAATATTACAGATAGTAATGAGCAACAGATGCAGTTTGTTTATGCATAGGCCATCCTGCTATCTTATTTTCCTCAGCTTCTGGGCGCCGGTCTACGCATTTGATTATTAGGCAAGGTCGTGATAACTTCTCACACAGTTCTTTCTTACTTGTCTCACACTATCCTTGCTTCTACATGTTTCACGTCATAAGGGTTACAGCTGGCCTAACTCTTGCTAACAGACTGACATGCATTAAGATCCCCTACAAATCCTTGTCAATTCTTTCCCTTCTTCCACACTGGAGATAACGAGATTAGTTCAATCAGGGAGGATGAGGCCCTGTTCTAGCAGTTGAGGTGTGAAAACCCATGGAGGAGAAACTGGTTTTGTAGTTGGCAAGCCATTCACAGTCTTTGTTTAATCCTGAGCTGATGGTGTCAAATTTGCAGATGAACTGAAGCGCTCAGCAGTTTCTCTTTGAGTCTGGTCCTGAAGTTTTTTTGCTGCAGTATGCACCTTAAATCTGCTATTGTGTGGCCAAGAGGTTGAAGTGTTCTTCTACAGGTTTTTTGTATATTGCTTTCTAAATCGGATTGTGTCCATTTATCCTTTTCCGTAGAGACTGTCCAGTTGGCCGAGTGTACATAGCAAGGGCATTGCTGGCAATATGGCGTATATACATTGTGGACCGCAGGTGAATGACCGGTGATGGTGTGGCTGATCTGGTTAGTCTGTGATGGTTCGCTGTTGTAGATAGTGGGGCAGATGGATCGAGGTTTGTTGCATGGATTGGTTCCTGAGCTAGAGTTACTATGGTGCAGTGTGCAGTTACTGGTGAGAATATGCTTCAGGTTGGCGGTTGTCTGTGGGGACGGGCTGGCTGCCACCAAGGCCTGTGAAGTGTGGCATCATTGTCCAGGATGGTTGTAGAATCCTGATGAGGTGCGTTGGAGGGGTTTTAGCTGGGGACTGTATTTGATGGCCAGTGAGAGTCCTATTGGTTTCTTTCTTGGGTTTGGTCTGCAGTAGGAGGCTTCTGGGTACACGTCTGGCTCTGTTGATCTGTTTCCTAATTTCCTCGTGCGGGTATTGTAGTTTTGAGAATGCTTGGTGGAGATTTTGTAGGTGTTGGTCTCTGTCTGAGAGGTTAGAGCAGATACAGTTGTACCTCAGTGCTTGGCTGTAGACAATGGATCGTGTGGTGTGCCAGGGATGGAAGCTGGAGGCATGAAGGTAGGCATAGTGGTCGGTAGGTTTTCGTTATAGGGTGATGTTAATGTGACCATCATTTATTTGCACCGTGGTGTCTAGGAAGTGGATCTCCCATGTAGATTCGTCCAGGCTGAGGTTGTTAGTGGGGTGGAAGCTGTTGAAATCGTGGTGGAATTTTTCCAAAGTCTCCTTCCCATGGGTCCAGAAGATGAAGATGTCATCAATTGATTGATTGAGAGAGAAAGAGAGAGAAGCTTTGCCCCACCCTACATTATAAGGGTCCTGGCCTTGGGCCCTTAAACAGTTATGTCTTCTATCTGAGCAGGGGGAGAAAAGACTAAGGGCCTCAGCAGGGCTATGCTTCACTGTGAAGAGGACATGGGGAAGGGACCAGGAGGAGACGGCAGTGGAAGATGAAGGAGGAAGCCAGGAGTCACAATGCAAAAGCTGAGAGTGAGGTGAACCAAACCAGCATCAGAATTAAACCTGCCACTGGAGGAGACTGGCCGGCTGAGATCAAACCTATGGGGAGTGGAAAGAATAAAGGCAGAACCATATTCCCCAGAGATATCAATCTTCCTGCACGGATCCCCTGGAGTTTTCCCTCCAAAAAATCTTCCTGCCAAGGTGGGACTCTCACACCTTGCATAGGATCCTCTGGGAGGTGCTCTCGGATGTTTCTTCAGCGCAGATAGTGCTTAGTCATGGCCTTTTCTGGCTTGGTCCTTCTTGTTCCTCTGAGGTCCTAATCCTCATAAGAAGTTGCCAGAGGGAAAGAATGAGCAGAGAGTGAAATTCCAGGCACTCAAGTGAGGAGACCATTGAAGGGCTGGGCGTGCAGTCTGCCTTAGGTCCTCTGCCTTTTTTTTATGCTTTGCCTCAATCTTCCCTGGTCGATGGCACCATGAATGTTTGTCATCTGGATCATTCCACAGGATGCAAAAAGAGGGGACGGGTGAAGAGCTGCACAATTTAGTGTAGTCCTGGGCTTGCTGGCCCCCACAGGTACATCCCAGGGCTTTGAGTTGCCAGCAGTGGAAAGCTCACCTAGCGTGGTGTTGTGATGGCATGAGGTAACCACCATCCTCACTCCCCTGGGACCCTGCAACCAGCTCTGCCCCAGTGATTCAGCACAACTTCTAGGCAGCCTCCACTGGCAAGATTCCTGTTAAAACCTAGTGTCAAGGCTAAATCACAGCTCTGTCAGTCCGAGTGGGGCCTGCAAGGATTTTAAAAAATATTTGCCACTCCAGGCTTGTATTACACTTCCAAAGTTACAGCTTTTTTCTGACCTTGGCTTGATAATGCTGCCACCACCCAAATGCAAAAACAAAAAAAAACTCTTTGAACCTAGGAAAGAGCAGTTGGGAATTCCTCCCTGTGGCTCTGACACTTTTCAGTCCACTGAACTGCATTTAGTTGATTTTTGGTGTTCTAAGAGGTTTGTGCATGTTGTTTGATTAGCTGGTAGCCACAGCTAATTTCCTTTTGTTTTCTTTCTCAGCTCTTCCCCGGGGTTTCCTCAGCCTCTTCTTGTAAGTCATGTGCCCCAGACCTCTAATCATTTTTAATTGCCCTCCGCTGGACTCTCTTCAATTTGTCCACATCCCTTCTCTAATGTGGGTACCAAACTGGACACAATACTCCAGGTGTGGCCTCCCCAGTGCCGAATAGAGGGGAATAATCACTTCTCTTGATCTGCTGGCAGTGCTCCTACTAATACAGCCCAATATGCCATTGGCCTTCTTGGCAACAAAGGCACACTTATCCACTGTAATCCTCAGGTCATTTTCTGCAGAACTGCTTCTTAGCCAGTCGGTCCCCAGCCTGTAACAGGGCATGGGATTCTTCCTGCCTAAGTGCAGGATTCAGCACTTGTCCTTTTGAACCTCATTAGATTTCTTGTGGCCCAATCCTCCAATTTATCGTGGTCTGTCTGGACCCTATCTCCACCCTCCAGCGTTTCTACCTCTCCGCTCAGCTTAGTGTCATCTGCAAACTTGCTGAGGGTGCAATTCATCCCATCACCCAGATCATTAATAAAGATAAAAAAGAACAGGAGTACCTGTGGCACCTTAGAGACTAAATAAATTTGTTAGTCTCTAAGGTGCCACAAGTACTCCTGTTCTTTTTGTGGATACAGACTAACAAGGCTGCTACTCTGAAACCTGTAATTAATAAAGATGAACAAAAACCAGCCCCAGGACTGAACCCTGGGGCACTCCGGTTGATATTGGCTGCCAGCCAGACATCGAGCCGTTGATCACTACCTGTTGAGCCAGACAATCTAGCCAGCTTTCTATCCATCATTCATCCAATCCATACTTCTTTAACTTGCTGGCAAGAACACTGTGGGAGACTGTATCAAAAGCTTTGCTAAAGTCCAGATATATCACATCCACCTCTTTCCCCATATCTAGAGAGCCAGTTATCACATCATAGAAGGCAATTAGGTTGGTCAGGCATGACTTGCCCTTGGAGAATCCATGTTGACCATTCCTGATCACCTTCCTCTCCTCCAAGTGCTTCAAAATGGATTCCTTGAAGACCTGCTCCATGATTTTGCCAGGGACTGAAGTGAGGCTGACCAGTCTGTAGTTTGGTGGAATCTCTTTCTTCCCTTTTTTAAATATGGGCACTATATTTGCCTTCTTCCAGTTGTCCTGGAGCTCTAAGAATTTTCAAAGATAATGGCCAATGGCTCTACAGTCACATCAGCCAACTCCCTCAACATCCTTAGATGCATTAGATCTGGACCCATGGACTTGTGCATGTCCAGCATTTCTAAATAGTTCTTAACCAGCTCTTTCACCACTGAAGGCTTCTCACCTCCTCCCCACACTGTGTTGTGCAAGACAGCAGTGTGGGAGCTGACCTTGTCTGTGAAGACCGAGGCAAAAAAAGCATCGAGTACTTCAGTTTTTTCCACATCATCTGTCACTATGTTGCCTCCCCCATGCAGTAACGGTCCCACACTTTCCCTGACCTTCTTATTGGTAACGTACCTGTAGAAACCCTTCTTGTTACCCTTCACATCCCTTGCTAGCTGCAACTGCAATTGTGCCTTGGCCTTCCTGATTACACCCCTGCATGCTCGAGCAATATTTTTATACTCCTCTCTAGTCATCTGTCCAAATTTCCATTACTTATAAGCTTCCTTTTTGAATTTAAGCTCACCAAAGATTTCACTGTTAAGCCAAGCTGGTCGCCTGCCATATATGCTATTCTATTTATACATCAGGACAGTTTGTTCCTGTGCCCTCAATAAGGCTTCTTTAAAATACAGCCAGCTCTCCTGGACTCCTTTCCCCCTCATATTAGCCTCCCGGGGATCCTGCCCATCAGTTCCCTAAGGGAGTCCAAGTCCACTTTTCTGAAGTCCAGGGTCCATATTTTGCTATTCTCTTTTCTTCCTTATGTCAGGATCCTGAACTCAACCATCTCGTGGTCAGTGCTGCCTAGGTTGCCACCCACTTCTACTTCCCCTACCAATTCTTCCCTGTTTGTAAGCAGCAGGTCAAGAGGAGCGTGATCCCTCCAGCACTTTTATCAGGAAGTTGTCCCCAACACTCTCCAAAAACTTCCTGGATTGTCTGTGCATTGCTGTATTGCTCTCCCAGCAGATGTCAGGGTGATTGAAGTCCCCCATTGGAACGTGGCCTGTGATCTGGAAACTTCAGTTAGTTGTCCAAAGAAGGCTTCATCTACCTCATCCTTCTGATCTGGTGTTCTATAGCGCACACTCACCACGACATCACCCTTGTTGTTCTCACCACTAAATTTAACCCAAAGACTCTTAACAAGCCTTTTTCCAGTTTCATAAGGGAGCTCTGAGCAATCATACCACTCTCTGTACCTGTCCTTCCTGAACAGTTTATATCCATCTATGACAGTGATCCAGTCACGTGAGTTACCCCACCATATTTCTGTTATTCCAATCACATCATAATTCCTTGATTGTGCCAGGACTTCCAGTTCTCCCTGCTTGTTTCCCAGGCTTCTTGCATTCATGTACATGCACCAAAGATAACTAGCCAATTGCCTGACTTTCTCAGTATGAATCAGGAGGCTTCCCATCTTGTACCCTCCTCCTTGTGTTTCCTCCCAGTATCCCACTTCCCCACTTACCTCTGGGCTTAGGTTACCATCCCCCAGCGAACCTAGTTTAAAGCCTTCCTCAGTAGGTTAGCCAGCCTGACTGTGAAGATGCTCTTCCTTCTCTTTGTTGGGTGGATCTCATCTCTTCCTAGCAATCCTTCTTCCTGGAACAACATCCCATGGTCGAAGAATCCAAAGCCCTCTCTCCTACACCATCTGCATAACCACTCATTCACCTCCACAATTCGATGGTCCCTACCTGGGCCTTTTCCTCAACAGGGAGGATGGACGAGAACACAACTTGCACCTCAGACTCCTTTATCCTTCTTCCCAGAGCCACGTAGTCTGCAGTGATCTGCTCAAGGTCATTCTTGGCAGTATCATTGGTGCCCACATGGAGAAGTAGGAAGGGATAGTGGTCCAAGGTTTTGATCTTGATGCCAGACACTCCATCACATCCTGGATTCTAGCTCCAGGCAAGCAGCACACTTTTCGAGTCTGCCTGTCTGGTCGGCAGATGGATGACTCCATCCCCCTTAGAAGGAAGTCCCTGACCACCACCAACCATCTCCTCCTCTTGGGAGTGGTGGTCATGAAACCCCCAACCCTAGGATAATGCATCCCATGCCTTCTGGTTGATGGGGTCTCCTTCTGATCCCTTCCCTTAGAGGGCTCTTCCAAATCCTTCTTCGCAGTAGTACCTGTGCAGAGAGCCTGAAAATGGTTTCGCACCTCTATCTGCATTGGGGGTAGATTGGTTCTCCTCTTTCTTCTTCTGGAGGTCACATACTGCCAATAATCTTCCCTGTTCTGCACTGTACTCTCTGATTCTTCAGCATGCTGTGCTTCCAGCACCAAACACTGACTTCTATCCAGAAAATCCTCGTTATCTGATGCAACACAGGGCTGACACATGGCTCTCTAGTCTTTTAACCTTCTCTTCCAATATGCAGACCAGCTTGCACTTCGTAAAGACAAAGTTGCTTCTGTCCTCTGGGAGAAAGACAAACATGGCACATTCTGAGCAGGGCACAACAGCTGATCACTCACTAGCCATGCCTTCCTTCTAAGATACTCCTCAGATATTGTGTGCACTGCTCACAGGAGCCTGAAAGGCAAAAACACTCTGTGCAAACTCCTGGCAGGCAAACTCCCTCTGTTTGCCTGTCCTCTGTTCACTGCTCACTCGGTTCACAACTGGCTGCCTTTTTAGAAGGCTGCTGGCTCGAAGCAGGTGGCCGGGCTCAAAGCCTTCCCTCCAATCAACCACTCAAGGCCCACCTGGAACAAAGCACTCCCAATTCCCAATTTGACCACCTTCAGGGTTTTGGTTTGGCTGATCCTTCCTTCTCCTGACAGGAGCGAATTTTCCCCTCACACTGCAGTGCAAAAGGCCTGTTCCAAGGTCTTCTTCCCTAGGATTTGGCATCCTGACATATTCCCAGCATTTGTCTGGTCCATTTAGACTGTCAGCTCTTTGGGGCAGGGACTGTGCTATACAGTGTGTAGCTCAGCGGAGCCTCAGTGTTGATTGAGGCCTCTACGCCAGTACCATAATACATGCAATAAATTACTGACATCATCTGTTAATAAAGAATGCTCCAAGTACAGGTATTGTGGCAAGGCACCTCCTCTGTCTTGCCAGACTTTGCACATCCCCCTCTGGTGGTGATAAGGCCTGGGTTAAATCAGCTCCACTCTCGACAGTGTTTGTCTTCCTCTTCTGTATTCTGTTATCAGTACTTTCAAGGTAGGCCTCAGAGTAGGCCTAAAGAGGGTTCCTCCTGCAAACCAAAAGAAACCCGTTTACACATACAAAAGGGGAATATCTTTCCCTGTTCCCTTAGTTGGGGTGGTGGTATCATGCTGTTGGTCCTGGGCTGTCAGTCATTCCCCTAAACAGACACTTCGCTTTGGGGGTTTCCCCCAGTAGGGAAGAGGGCATCAGGGAGACAGGGTGAGAGGCTGCTACCAGCCCTGCAGCAGCTTGTCTCACCTCCTCCTCTCTAACCAGAGGAGGGGCTTTTAAAGGTCTCAGGCAGTCCCTAATTGACCTGAGGTAACCCCTTCTCAGCTATAGGAAAAAAAGCCTTTATCATTCTAGAGCTAACATACTGCCTTCCATCACCCTCTTGCAGCTGCCTAGCCTGACTTTGTCACAGTATGTACAATGAGGATGGGAGAATACAAGTGTTCTGCAAACTGGGCAGGGTGTTGATGACATCGGAGTACTGTTTTGGCAAGGTCTTTTGTGCTTGTACTATCCTTAATACCTGCCCTCTGAACTACGGGGCAGGCAGGAGCAAAAAGGGAGAACAGCAATTCCCATGCTATTGAAGACTCCATCCCAATCCTTTTCTACCTAACCACGATGAATCAGTGAGCAACTCAACTGAATCATAGACTCATAGACTTTAAGGTCAGAAGGGACCAATATGATCTTCTACTCTGACCTCCTGCACAAAGCAGGCCACAGAATCCTACCCATCCCCTTCTATAACAAACTCCTAACCTAAGTCTGAGTTATTGAAGTCTTCAAATTGTGATTTGAAGACCTCAAGATGCAGAGAATCACTAGCAAGTTGACCCATGCCCAGCTGCAGAGGAGAGAGAAAACACCTTCAGGGCCTCTGCCAATCTACCCTGGAGGAAATTCCTTCCCGACCCCAAAATGGCAATCAGCTATAACCCTGAGCATGCGGGCAAGGACTCACAGCCAGCACTCAGAAAAGAATCTCTGCAGTAACTCAGATCCATCCCAATCTAACATCACATCACAGACCACTGGGCATACTTACCACTGCTGATATCAAAGATCAATTGCCAAAATTAAGCTATCCCATCATACACTTCCTCTTCCATAAACTTAACAAGCTTATCTTAAAGCAGATATGTCTTTTGCCACCACTACTCCCCTCGGAAGGCTGTTCCAGAACTTCACCTCTCTAATGGTACAAACCTTCGTCTAATTTCAAGTTAAACTCCCTAGTGTCCAGTTTTATACCATTTGTTCTTGTGTCTACATTGGTACAAAAGCTTAATAATTCCTTACTCCCTCCTAATATAATCTCACTGAACTATATTTATAAGGAGCAAGCATATCCCCCCTCAACTTGCTTTTGTTAGGCAAACCAGCCAAGCTCTTCAGTCTCCTTTCATATAGACGGTTTTCCATTCCTAAATATTCGGATCATCCTAGTAGCCAGTCCTCTGAAACCTGTTTTCAGTTTTGAATTCATCCTTCTTTAAACATGGCAGAACCAGAACTGCAACACACAGTATTTCCAGATGACGCGTCTTCACAGTGGCCTTGTAGAAACAGTACTACACCTCCCCTGATCTTGTGCTGGAAATACCAATCGCCTGACTGCATCTAAAACTGCATTAGCCTTTTTTTAATGGCCATATCGCATTGGGCAAGGCCTCAATTAGTCATCCGTGATCACCAATACAACAAACTCCAGGTCCTTCCTCCTAAATTTGCTTCAACGATGTGTCCCACAATTAATAACTAAAATTCTTATTATTAATCCTAAAATGCATTGACATTGCACTTTTCACTATTAAATTTCATCCTATTGCTAATTACTATCCAGTTACACGTCATCCAGAATCTTCCTGTAGGATAATCCGGGCTCCTTCCTGTGTTAAGCAATACCTTCCCACGCTTTGTGTCATTCTGCAAACTTTATTAGCACATTCCAGCTTTTTGTGCCAAGGTGGTACAAAAAGGTTTAAAAATAAGATGGGTCCCCAAAACTGATCCTTGAGAACTCCACTAATAACCTCCTTCCAGCCTGACAGTTCACAGCCTTCAGTACAACCCGTTTGTAGTCTCCCCTTTAACCAGTTCCTTATCCACCTTTCAATTTTCATATTGATCCCCATCTTTTCCAATTTAAGTAATAATTCCCCATGTGGAACCGTGTCAAATACCTTACTGAAATCGAGGTAAATTAGATCCACTGCATTTCCTTTAAATAATCTGTCACCTTCTCAAAGAAAGAGATCAGGTTGGTTTGGCACAACTACCTTTTGTAAAATCATTTTGTAATTTGTCCCAATTACCATTAACCTCAATGACCTTGACTACTTTATCCTTCAAAATTTTTTCCAAGACCTTACATACTACAATCCTTGTTAGATTGACTTTCAACCTCTCTAAGACCAGGAGTTGGAATATTCCACGGAGGAATCAAAAATTAAAACAAACCAGAGAAAAGAAGGCCAGAGAAAATGATCCAAAAAGAGAAAAAAAGTCTAAGAGGATAAAATGGTCAAAGATGCCTTAATGAAAAGGCCTTGCCACTAGCCATGGATGACCTCTGGCAGGCAGTCTCAAGAAAGGTGCATCAGAGCTGGAATGTCTAATCTGAGTACACCTGATTCAGACAGACCCTCAGGAGGAAGAGAAGAGATCCCCTGAAGGTATGGCACTGAAATGAGACTCAGGTGAGCTGGGTTCCATTTCCCTGCACTGTTATAGATTCCCAAAGAAAGCCTGGAGAAGTTATTTAACCACATGGTGCCTCAGTTTCCCAGCTGTCAAGTGAGGACATTCCATTTCTTTGTTTTATCCAATTAGATTGTAAACTTTTTGGAGCAGGCAACATCTCTATGTATTTGTACTGCACCTAGCACAGTGAGACCTTGATCTTGGTTGGGTTCTTACTGGCACTACAGTAATATAAATAATTGCAGAGAGCAAGGCCATACCAGCCAATATCAGTTACCTCAAAGAGAGCTACCACATGTCTGAACACATCTGTGGTTTGTTGAGTCAGATAATGTGATGCAGTTCTGAAAAAAGCTAATGTCATTCTGGGGTGTATTAACAGCAGTGTGATATGTAAGACACAGGAAGTAGTCGTCCTGCTACACTCAGCACTGGTGAGGCCTCAGCTGGAGTACTGGGTGCATTTTAGGGACCACACTTTAAGAAAGATGTGGACAAATTGGAGAGAGTCCAGCAGAGAGCAACAAAAAATGACAACAGGTTTAGAAAATCTGATTTATGAGGAAAGATAACAAAACCTGGGTTGTTAGCCTTGAGAAAAGAAGATAGAGAGGGGGACTTGATAAGAGTCTTCAGATATTGTAGGGGTTGTTATTAAAGAGGATGGGAATCAATTGCTGTCCATGTCCACTGAAGGTAGGACAAGAAGTAATGGACTAAATCTGCAGCAAGAGAGATATAGAAAGTTTTCCCCAATATCTGACCAAACGATCAGGGTAGTTAAGCTCTGGAACAGGCTTTCAAGGGAGGTTGTGGAATCCCCGCCATCTGAGGTTTTTAAGAACAGGTTGAACAAACACCTGTCAGGGGTAGTCTTGGTTTATTTTTTCCTGGCTCAGTGCAGGACCAGATGTGCTCTCAAGGTCCCTTCCAGCCCTACATTTCTATGATAAGACACTGACTATGAATTTGTGGTCAGTGTAGATCAAGACAAATCATGCTCAGCATCATGTTACCTAAACACACTGAAGCATTGGTCCCCTCCCAACAAGATTTTATAATGCAGACAAGCCTATAGGCGGCCACTCTGCCTAAGCCTGCGACTACTATGTATTTTATAATCAAGACTTTGATTCATGTAGATGTTAATTGTTTTTAAACCTGTTGGGCTGTGAAGTGTTAATATCTATAGATTTATATTACACCTCTTTCAACTTTCCATAGCAGGAAGAAATTAAGCGTCTCCATCACTGCTTAGTTCTTTCTAACGAACCTCATTAGACCACCCCAAAGCTTTTTGGTGAGATCTTACTCCACACAGAATAAGTCTTTGTCTTTTGATCCATATTGTGAATTCAATTACACTGCTGCAAATCTAGATTAACTGATGTGAATGCCATAGAATTATATCAATGTAAATGCTGAGTAAGAGCGATTGGAATCTACAGTCTTGAGAATCAGACCTATAGGATACAAAATAGATGTATCTGCAAACACTTTCCTTTCATCAGCTGGTTCCTCGTGTGTGCTGTCTGTAATAGGGCTTAAATCTGGAAGCAGAAGAAAAATACTTTCCTTGCAAAATATTTCACATTCCTATAATTCTGCTGTGTATCTGTCCGCACATCAGCCAAATTCAAAATAGTTCCAGAATGCCTGTTCCCAGCTACACATTTTGTAGACACATCATAGCACATTTTCATTTAAAATTATTCGTCCATCACGCTGATGTTTAGGAGCTGTGGAAGAGGTTTCATGAGGACAGACAACAGGCTTTTTCCTTCCTCTGCATGGGAGAATTCCCAGAAAAAGGATGTTCTTTGCTTGTATCTGATTTTCTGCCTGTCTGAGTAATGCTGTGTGGTAGCTTGAAAGCTTGTCTCTTTTACCAACAGAAGCTGGTCCAGTGAATGGTATTCCTTCACTCACTGTGTCTCTTTAATGATTCTGAATCAGATTTGCAATTCCATGAAACAAAACATACAAGATAAAACTGCCCTCTAGTGGAAAAGTGAGAAGTACAACTCCTATTGAGATCTCGAAACACAGGTCTGGCTGAAGTCCATTGGGCTGAGGGGATGGTTAAAGGGTTGGATTTCCATAATCTACACACCACTCTATACCAGGGCCAGCTAATGGCTGGTTTGACCAGTGGCACAAATTAAAGCAGCCTCAAAGCTGCTCTTATTTGAATTGTCTGATAATGGCTCCCAAGGGGCTGTTATGCCATCCTTGGATCTCCAGAAGTACTCTGCCCATGTTCCCTCTCTGGCCAGGCCCTCAGTGTACCCCCCCTTCATTAGCAGCTGCATGGGAAAGCCTATACTAACTGATTAAGGCAGCTTTACTGGGAATATTTACATTAACCATGGCTGGGAATTCTTCCCCAGAAGTAACCAAGCACCATCTAGATTCATTAGGTGCAGTTAAATGCCAAAAAGGGGCAATTTTAAAGCTACAGGATGAGCTTAGTCGCACTGGTAACGCATTTGCATGTGACAGATCAGAGCTCGTTAATATCATGATAAATGCAGTTTTCAATGAAACAACAGCTAAAGAGATCAGTTGACTGGATACTCTGTTCCCAACTTGTATGAAACACAAAGAATTACCCAAGACTCCATCAATCTATGGGTTCCAGTCAAGAAGAACAAACTAAAGCTATCCTTGAATGAAAAGAAGGAAGTCAGAGGAAGATGGCAGATAGTATTCCAGAGCTAAACGCAGACAGGTCATTGTTTGCTTAT
Organism: Chelonoidis abingdonii; assembly: GCF_003597395.2. Taxonomy (NCBI): domain Eukaryota; kingdom Metazoa; phylum Chordata; order Testudines; family Testudinidae; genus Chelonoidis; species Chelonoidis abingdonii. Next base: position 65,863,603 of record NC_133775.1, on the reverse strand, counting down.
CTCCTGGTCATGTGTATTGTTGATCTTTGTAAGACTTTGGGAAAGTACAAGTTCTCCATGGTCTCATGATTGATGTTTGAATATGATGGAACAATGCATATGTGCCACACAAAAAGCAAACTAATGCACATCTCGCATGATCTTCCTAAACTTGCACCTACTGACAATGTGACTAGTATCTTACACCAGCAGAGGCCTTTCAGCATAGCAATCATAGATGGTATGGCTGAGGTAAAAGGTCTCGACAAACTAGAAATTGTTAATGCCTGCTGAGATTTAGCTGAACACTTCATTGGGGCTACAGAGAAAATATTGAACCTATGATGAAGTCCACCTTGTGTCTGACACATATGATATTGCAAAATAATTGACTCTGTAAACAGTTCCAATGTCACAGTGAAGAAGCTACTATTTCATACCTGCATGAAGGATGAGATACCTGCATACCTTACAGGAAAAATGCTCCAGCATGCAAAGAATTATTCAAAGAACGTCATCATTGTGTGATGTAATGAAGCTGCTGCCTCTCATTGTTCAGGGGAGTTCCTTCATGGTTTCCATGAGGAGGCTGACACTAATGATACCCAACTTGACCCATTTCTGACTACATCATATGATCAAAATTTTCACCAGGTATGTCAGATGAAACTCATCCTGTGAAGCCTCATCATCTACCAGGCACTTCCCAATATTCCAGTGAGACATCATTTAGCTAAATAGGATAGCAGGGATGCTGAAGCAGCGGCTCAGCAGTGAAGTGGTTAACAACCAGGATACAGACAGAGAGAAAGAACTGATATAATTCCTGGTAACACGCAGGACATGCTGCTGTAGTAATTATCTGATGGTGAATGCAAGCATTGTTAGCCTGGGTATGACTCATCCATGCTTCCGTAGCTTTGAAGTAACTGTGGAACTCTCCTCACAGGTGCACTCAGTCACATGACCACCCAATAAGTGCAGGCATGTTTCACAAATCACTGTGGACAGTGTTAGCCATAACATCAGTGACCAGAAAACCTCCTGAAGGAGTACCAGAAAAAAGCAATGTACTCAGAAGAAGATGAAAACACTGGCATAATTGTGACGGGTGCCAACCCAGCTGTAAATCACTTTGAAACACTTTGATACTCTAGCCCAATGGAAACTCCTCAGGGCAAGCAGAATAGCTTGCCCTCCCTTGTTCCAACTCAGACACAGTATAATCATTTCCCACTACTATTAAGTGGCTTTGGGATCACCATTGTATATCAGGTTTGCCTGTCATCTTCCACCAGCCTCCCAATGCCCTTTCATAATCATATCAGCATCAAGGAAGGAGTAACCATTTGAGGTGATCTGAGGGGAATGGCTAGGAATAATGGGATGAAGCTGAGCAAAGGGAAATACCTGCTGGATATCAGAAAGTATTTCCTAGTAGGGAAATCTGGGAGATTGTAGGTATGTCTACACTGGAGCAGGAGGTGTAATTTTCCCCTTGGGTAGATATATCTGTACTAGCTCTGCTACAGCGAACATGCTAAATATAGAAATGGAGCTGTGGCAGCACAAGTGGTGCTGGGATAGCTGCTCTGGGTACATACCTAGGCCTTTAGACAGGACTGTACTCAGGCAGCTCGCCAGTCCCACTGCCCATGCAGTCACGGCTACAATTTTATGAGGGTGTTTTATTGTTGCAATATTTCAGGAGCAAAGGAGGAATGCATCCCATCATCCTCTTTCCCTAATCAAACACTAAAGGGTCAACCTAACTTATTCTTCCTTAAGAGTGGGGGTTTGCTTTAAGCTGAATTCCAGGTTACTAAAAGGGACAGTCCTATCATTTCGAAGAGGTATTAATTGCATATGGTTAAAGTGGTTTCTGAGTTTTGGAGAGGGAGTCTAACCTCCTCACCACAGCTTTAGATCCTCTTGATACTAAAATGGATGTTCAGGGGAGAGAAAAGAAAACCACTTAGCCTTGGAAATTCCCTTTGAAAAACCTTCCTCCCTCCCTCTCAGGACATGTTCCAATTCCACGAAACAACAAGACTGGCCACCTGAGATGAACACGTTTATTACTCAAAACTGTCTGTGATTTTCAAAACTACTTTTGATGAGCAAATCCTTTTTCTTGAAATCAGTCTCAAAGCTGTGGGGGAAAACACCCACTTGATGTTGTTGTTGTTCTGCCAGGTAACATACAGAAGATGGGATCTCTTTAATGAAGACAAACAGAGCCAGGTCCAGTGCACCTTACTTATGCATAAAATTCATAAAGCTCTTAGATCCCTCCTTAAAACCTCTTTCTGCTGGGATGCCTGCAAGTCACTCCTGTCTGGCACTGGTTAGGCACATGGAGAGCTTTGACTTCTACTTTTCTGCTAAACTCTTTTGTTACCTCCTCCTTGCATGCATCCTGCCCCATTCATCTGTTTGGTCTAACATTTTGTGAGGTCAGAGACTCTAAGGCTAGCAGGGACCATTGTGATCATCTAGTCTGACTCCTGTATAAACCAGGCCCTAGAACTTCCCACAAGAATTTTTAGAGCAAATCTTTTTAGGGAAAAAAAATCTAATCTTGATTTTAAAATGTTCAGTGATGGAGAATCTACCACGACCTTTGGGAAATTGTTCCAGTGAGGTCTCTGGGGAAGGGCCTGTGAATCTCCCCCACAAAGGTATTTAGGTACCTAACTCTGGGACCAAAACATCACACCTAAGTAATTTTGTGAATTGCCCCATCTTTCTTTGGCACCTGTTTGTAACTTGGTACAGTGCTTGGCAAAGTTCGGCTTTGATCCTTTGATCCTTGGATTTTTAGTGTTTCACTAATGTAAATAATAGACAATAAAGATCATGCAACTATTTCCATTTGGCCAATACACCCTGAGGAACTGTATAAACCATCCAAAACATTGTCATAACTACCAGTCTAAGTGATGAACATAACCAGATCCTCACCTGTCCTATTCTCTCCTCCTAGTTTATGCAGTTGTGGAATCATAGTGTTTTGTTGATCTAGTTCTAACTTACTCAAGGAATGTGGTTTTCAGCACTTCCCTAAATGCCTAAGCTGACTAACAATACTAATGCAAAGAGGTTCCCTTTGTCATCTGCACAATGCTGGTCTCATTCACTGTGCCACCATTTTTTCTTAGAAATTGGTGATGGAAATCATGCAATTGGTGATCAAAACAACTTTGTATCTCATTCCTGAAGGGCCAGACTCATTCCTTTCCCCCTAGCTTCTCTTCAGCAATAAAGCAAAAGTAACAAAAATCCCAAACAGAAGCACAACCCTCTCTGCCATTGAAGATATGAGGGGAAGAGAGAGAGTATACGAAGAACTCTCTGCTTCTGGATGATTGTTGGGTTTTTTTGAAAGGAGCCTAGGGTCAGATTTCCAAAGACAGAAATGTGAATTAGGTGCCTGACTCCAACTGACTTTGACTAGAAGTTGGTTCCTCGCTGCCTGTTGAAAATCCATTCCTCCTTCACTAGTCAGTACAGTGGTGATAACGGTATAAACACCCAGAAGGACAGAGGTGTCTAGAACATCTTCCTGCTAAAGCAGGAATGTTCCCTTCAGTATGTTCTCAAGTGCTGTCTCCAGCTCCGTTTTTAAATCACTTAACTGAGGGGGCTTTGCCAACTTCCATTAGGAGACTCTACTGCAGGGCATGTCTACACTGGAGCTGGAGATGTAGACCTAGAGCACTAAAAGTAAAAGATTTTAGGTGCTTCTCTAATATAAAGAATTAATAATAATGGTCATGTGAGTATTTCTATTTGATCAATACACAGGACGGGTAGTGGGATGAGCAAATCACCCCAAGACCATACCTAGGGTTTTAGATGGACTTGTGCTGCAGGTGGCTAACCAGTCCTGCCACAGCCATGCAGTGTATTGACCCAATGGAAATACTTGCATGACCATCATTATCTATTTATATTAAGAAGCACCGAAAACCCTCATGGAAGGATCAATGCCCCATTGTGCTAGGCACTGTAACAAAATAACAAACAGATGACAAGAACTTTTGTGAAGCCTATTCTCTTGTCTTTAGGTGTGACGTTTTTGCACCTAATTTGCAGAGTTAGCCCCTAAATACCTTTGTGAATCCCACCCACAGTCTTTGGCCCAGAGACCTCACAACATGAACAACAGGGAGGATGCAGCAGTTGTATCAAACAGGCAAATGGGGCAGGGTGAGTGCAAGGAGGAGGTAGCAGAACAGAGGGTAGCAGAAAAGCAGAAGTGACAGCTTACCATGTGCCCAACCAATGCTAGATGGGAGTGACTTGTAGGCATCCCAGCAAAACTAGGTTCTTAGGAGGGATTTGATAGCTGTATGAATTTATTGCATAAGTTAGGTGAACTGGACCTGGCCCCATAATTTTATTGTCTTCATTAAACAGATCTCCTCTTCTGCATGTTACCTCGCAGAACAACAATGTCAAGAGAGTATTTTTTTCCATAGCTTTGGGACTGAGTTTAAAAAAAAGATTTGCTCATCAAAAGTAGTTTTGAAAAATACAGGCAGTTTTGACTAATGAATGTGTTATTCTCAGGTGGCCACTTTTGTTGTTTTGTAGAATTGGGACAGGTCCTGAGAGGGAGGGAGGTGGTTTAGCAAAGGGAATTTCCCAGGCTGAGGGTTTTTTCTTGTTTGGTTGGTTTTCTGAAGCTCCATTTGTGTATCTAGAGGGAATAGTGTGGTGAAGAGGTTAGGACTCACACTCCAAAACTCAGAAACCATTTCAACTATATGCCAAAGTATGCAGTTAAAACCTCCTCTTCAAAACAATGGGACTGTCCCTTTAAATAACCAGGAGTTCTGCGTAAAACACTCCCTCACTATCAAGGAAGAGTAAATGAGGACAACCACTTAGTGGTTATCTAGGGTAAGAGAGGATGATGGATGCCTTCCTTCTCTGCTCCTGCTATACTGTAATAACAAAACACATCAAACATCTTATACAAAACAAAACATCTTATACCAGTCAAATCCTAAATTCATAGTGGCACATGGAAATTTGGTAGTACTGGTAACTAGAAAAACTTCACCCCAAATCTTGAAGGCAAGTGTAATAGACCCATCAGTTTTAGAGCCATGTGGGCATCTGATACTTGGTGGGTTCACACAAGAATGGGTCAGACTCAGAGGTCAAAAAATAAAGAGAATCCCTCTACCCTCTCTCTGCCAGCTCAGAGTAAAGAGGGGTCCTGGTTACTACACTACACAGCATTAAACACCATTAATATGAACCAGAATGGGATGATATCAATCCCTCAGTCAACCAGTTCAACACCACTTACTGTTCTTGGTCTTGCAGAGTCTAAACAGCAGTAGACCCCAACCCCTCCGCCGGATGGAACTCACCTTTGACACAGGGATTCTCTTTGTAATTTCCCATTGCCCAGCCCCATCCCAGAGCCTGAGCACCAAGGAGCATGGGCACCCCATGAGGGCAGGAAAGGCCAGAGCTAACAAAATACCTGGTTGGGAGGGGGAAGACATGCTGCATTTAAAGGGGTATATCAGTGAGCCTCTTCCTCCAGTGCACTAGAGAGCTCCAAGAATCTTCCTGCTTTCCTAAGGCAGTGTTCCCAGCACGTCCCTTGGGGTGCTGTAGTTCTGCATTGCCCCCTGCCCAGGGCATGGTATAACCTAGCCTTGAGTGAGTTGGTATTGCTCAACATGAAGGTGCCTGAATCAGTCCCCAAATCAATACAATTTGACATTGTCGAAGGGAAAGTCCTCAGATTGACATAAGCTATTCTAACTGCGTTTGGTCATCCCGGCTTTTTTCCATGCAGCGACTCAGCCCCCTGATCAACTGAATGTAATTCCCATTACTAGGGGAAAGTCATGGGGAAAGAACTCTAGGGAGAAAAATAGGAAACAGAAAGTTACAAGTTTTTAAGCTGACTGTAGGTGGGGAAGTTTGGGAATGGTGTATATTTGAATTAGAGAGGAAGGAACTTGGGGCCAGATCCTCAGCTGATATAAATTATGATAGCTCCATCAAAGTCCATGGAGCTATGACAGTTTATCGCAGCTGAGGATTTGCACCTTGATGTAATACCCAACCAACATCCTTTCTGTTATTTTAGAATCACGGAAACCAGAGAAAGAAAGAAAAGATGTCTACAGCCACCTGGTCTATGCCTCTTCCAGGGTAGCATCCCAGCATCACAACACTGTGCAGTGTTAAAATCTCGATCCAAATTTGTCAGCTTGTGCTCATCTTCATTCCCTGAAGATTTGCTAGTCCTTCTTCAAGACCTGCTTTTAAATAAGTGGGGCTTCTACCACTGACGACACTGAACAGGGTCAATGTTATAAGGGAAGAACGCTGGAAGTAAGTGTAAGCTCTTCAGACCGACTAGTGTATCTGTGTACTGTGCTGAGCATATATAAAACAGATTAATAGAAAATGGGGCCCCAGATCCCAATTTGGACTTCGGGCACTACTGAAATAAAAATAATGCAGGATAATAATAGAGGCTGTCAATAAACTGGAGGAAACCTCCTGAATCTGCCATCCCTGGTTTCTAGGAAACAGAGTTAATGGCCCTACTGGGAGTTATCAATATTAACAGTGATACAAGCATGGTCCAATGATAAAAACCCTTTCCAAAGCCAGAGCTAGGTCTTATTCTGAAAGCAATGAGACTGCCAGGTCCCTAAATACAAAGATGTATGATGCGCTGTTAGATGGATACTACTATGTTAATTTTCAGTAAGTCTTGGAGCACTGGGGAGGTTCCAGAAGACTGAAAGAAAGCTAATGTTGTGCCAATTTATAAAAAGGATACATGGGATAACAGGCATAAATCTGCCAGCCTGACATCAATCCCAAGCAAGATAATGGAGAAGCTGATATGGGAACATCAGCTCCCAGGGCAATGCTGTCGCCAAAAGAGATAGCATGAGCTTGGATGCATAAACAGGGGAATCTTGAGTAAAAGCAGAGAGGTTATTTTACCTCTGTGTTTGGCACTGGTGCAACTGCTGCAGAAATGCTGTGTCCAGGGCTGGTACTCACAATTCAAGAAGGATGTTGATAAATTGGAGGGGGTTCCGGGAAGAGCCATGAGCATGAATAAAGGATTAGCATACATGCCTTAAGTGACAGGTGAAAAGAGCTCAATTTATCTATCTTAACAAAAAGATGGTTAAGGGGTGACTTGATCACAGTCTCTAAATACCTACATGGGGAACAAATATTCGATAATGGGCTCTTCAATCTGGCAGAGAAAGGTCTACCACAATCCAACTCAAACTGGAAATAGGGTGTACATTTTTAATGATAGAGAAATTACCCACTGGGGCAATTTCCCAAGATTCTCCATCGCTGACCATTTTAAAATCAAGAATGGATGTTTTTCTAACAGCTCCGCTATAGGAATTATTCTGGGGAAGTTCTATGGCCTGTGTTATATAGGAGGTTGGGCCGTATGATCACAATGGTCCCTTTTGGCCTGGGATTCTATGAATCTACATATCCCACCCCATAACGCAATATTTTGAGAGACTAGAGACCTCTCACCACCCTCATCAAACCCAACAGTAATCTCTCCCTGCCTGAGGTACATCAATCACCCAAAAAGGCCAGTGCTTCTGGGGAGGGGGTGAAAAACAGTAGGGAAGACAACACAATGTAGGTAGCAAAATACCAATGTTACCCTGCTACCCTTTTCATCCCTCTCAGTCTCAATCTCCTCACTATTCATTGGTAGGTAACATTCATAATGAAGGAAAAGCAAGCCACAAAACTGAATTATGGCAAACTGGTCTGTAGAAGTGCAGGAAGGTAAAAGCATGCACAGAGGAATTAAAAACACTCTCTCTCTCTCCTCTTACTCTACTTCTCTTTGCCTGTTTTCCCCCTCTTCTCCTTTGTCCTCTTCTGCTTCCCCTTTTTCCAAGTCATGATTGAGCTGAATCTGCTCTTACGTTTGGACAGCATTATATGATCAACTTTCTGAGTGAGTGGAATACCAAGTCTGCAGAACAAGAGTGACCTGACTGCTGACATCACAAAAACACCCTCTGCTTAGATACTACCTGCAAACTCCAGGCATTTGTTATTTGCAAAGCAAAATATTTTCACATTATGGGCCAGATCCTCAGGTGGTGTAAGTCAGCATAGCTCCAGTGAAATCAAAGGAATTACCCTGATTTATACCAGCAAAGAAATTTGACCTTATATCTGATACACGTGGCATGATACTGATTTCCAGTTGTAAAGGTACTGGAGCGTATTTCAGACACACCTGTTGTATAGAAAGCAATGCACATAGAAAACATGCAGAAATATGTACCATAACATAAATGTGCAAAGGGGATTCAGAGGAAGAGGGCCCTGATTTCCTGACTGATGCTTTGCAAACTGCCTGCAGTAAACCATCATCTCCTATTTTGAGTAATGCTGCTGCTTCTCACTTTGTGTGTTTCTTGACTTACTTGAAGGAGAAAGGCTGAAAAGCTGCAGCTTGTGACGTCTCAGTGATACCCAGTGCAGAGCTTGCTGGGGAAGTTTCCTGTTATGCATGCTAGATTGGGATCCACAGCAAACTGGACTGTACCACACAGTGTGTGGCAAGCCCCAGGGAACTTCCCTGTGACCTAACTGCATAAGAGGTTTCAGAATGCACATGGGGGCCGCTTGCAGGGTAACACTGCAACCTATGGGTCCCACATACACAATGAACAATTGCAACATACCCCTGCACATAACGCTACTGCTTTGCCTTTCACCTGCACCTTTCCTCTCAAATGCCTTACAGACAATAGTGGTAAGACTAGGAGTTTTGAGGGAGATAAATATTGTTATTTTACCTGCTTTACAGATGTGCAAAATGAAGCTAAGACACATCACTCAGCAAGCCAATGGTAGTGCTAGAAATAGAACCCAGGAACCCTGATTCTCAGTTCCTGGCTTTAACCACCTTCAGTGGGACTTAGGCCATGGCTACAACTACAAGCTTACAGCGGCACAGCTCTGCTGATACAGCTGTGCCACTGTAAGATCACTTGTGTAGCCGCATTCTGCTGGCAAGGGAGAGCTCTCCCATCGACACAATAAAACCAGCTCAATGAACGGCGGTAGCTCTGTTGGCAGGAGAGCATTTTCCACCGACATAGCACTGTGCACACCAGCGGTTATATTGTGCAGCGGGGCCGCATTTTTTTTCATGAGCCACAAAAGTTTTACTGACATAAGTGCTAGTGTAGACATGGCCTTAGGCTTGTCAATCACTTACATGCTTCTGAACACTTTACTACAGGGGCTGAACTACCTAGCACCTTCTGTAGTCATTTACTAATATGTAAAGAGTGCAAAGTGAACGGGCAGAACAATCTTCCTGTCCCATGAAAATTTTCAAGATTGCACATGTGTTTTCCACTCCACATTGGGATGTAACCAAGACCTTTCAAATTTTATCATGAAAATGAGTAAGAGAATAAGAGACCTCCCAGGCTAGCCAGTACCCAGTGGTTAGTTCAAGTACCTCCTATGAACCAAGCAGAGCTGGACTTGATCCTGGGTAAAAGTTTTGGTTTTTACAACTCAGCATTTTCCAACCAAAAAAATGTTTGGTTGAAACATTCCCAACTAGCTCTAATGGCTAGTGCTTTTGTGGATAAGTGGATAATTCTAGTTGGGTACCATCCTATATGCACTTTGACGGGTGTAAATGACTATGCCATGGGTGAAGCAGCAAAGAGTAAGGTTCTAGGACTGTGTAAAGGGTGCAGGCACAAATCCAATCATGCCAGTTCAACTGATCTCATAGACTTTAAGGTCAGAAGGGACTATTATGATCATCTAGTCTGACCTCCTGCACAATGCAGGCGACAGAATCTCACCCATCCACTTCTATAACAAACCCCTCATCTATGTCTGAGTTATTGAAGTCCTCAAATTGTGGTTTGAAGACCTCAAGCTGCAGAGAATCCTCCAGCAACTGACCCGTCCCCCACACTGCAGGGGAAGTCGAAAAACCTTCAGGGCCTCTGCCAATCTACCCTGGAGGAAAATTCCTTCCCGACCCCAAATATGGCAATCATTTAAACCCTGAGCACGTGGGCAAGACTCACCAGCCAGCACCCAGGAAAGAATTCTCTGTAGTAACTCAGATCCCATCCCATCTAACATCCCATCACAGGCCACTGGGCATACTTACCCAAACTTTGATCTGCTGTAACCACTTAGCGTCTTCACGTCTGTTTCCTCAGCAAGAGCAGATCAGGAGCACAGGGCAGCCCTTCTAGTGCAATAAGGGTAGGAAAGCCCTTTTGGTTTTGAATCATTCACTCCCTCAAATTTCTGTAATTTTCCTCCACTCACTTATTTTGATTCTAAATATTTCAGATATTTTTAAAAGATTCAGGTAGATCCTGGTTCCTTCATCGATCCCACTGGGTGCAATACTGAAGCAGCAGCTGAGGTCTTGCTTTGAGAGGAAACCATAACACCAAATATTAATTCTTATTTCATTTCAGTTACTTTGTTTTGTTTTATCAAGTGCACTAGGAGGAAAGGAGAATAAGTTAACCCTACTAGTAACCACTCTTTAAAAAGGAGAGAGATGTATGGCCAAATTGTGGCATTAGTCACAGGCCCATACTGGATGCCATGGTCCCACCCCTTAACCCTTCCACTTCTTTTTCACACAATGCACAGTTATCCTGTGGAACTCATTGCCACATGATATGAGTGAGGCAAAGATGTTGGTGGGATTCAAAAAAGGATTGGATTTGTATATGCAGACTGAAATTATCCAGGGTTGTTATACTAAAGATTTAAAAATAAAGTTTGAAAGGGATCTAAACTCTGCCACTCCAGGGCATAAACCAACCACACACTAATGAAAGGAAGAAATTTCCCCTGGTGGCAGGTTAGACCATAGCTGCCACCTGCTGGATTTCTTGCACTTTCTTCTGAAACAGCTGGTGCTGGCTACTGATGGGGTCAATACACTAGACTAGATGAAACGTACATCTGCTCAGGCATTTCCCATGTTCCTGTGTTTTCAGAGGTCTGCACCAGTAGCAGTGCAAACCCTGCAAGGTCATTGCGTTCTGGCTGGTCCCAAGCAGGGACAAAAAGGGTGAAGAAGCTCCTGGGACTCTCTCTACCCTTGGACCCAGTCGCTGGATAGCTGTACAATCTGGTTCAGAGACATTTGCTATGATCATACACACAGAAAGATTCTTCATCTACCTCTTCTTGGAATCTAGCTGATAATTTACCTATTGAGCTTTCATAATAAAATACTTTGTTCTTTTCCAGTGCCTTCCATCCAAGGAACTCAAAGGGGTTTGCAAACTTCACTGAGCTAAACCTCACACACCATCACCACCCCCATTTTACTGATGGGGAATCTGAGGCATAGAGAAGTGAAATGACTGACCTACAATCAAGCAGCAAGTCAGCAGAACAGCAAGGAATAGAACCTAGATCTCTTTGCTCCCAGTCCCATGCCCCCATTACAAGCTCATCACAATACAGATAACATACATGGCCATTTGCTCACATGGTAAGTTTGACTTGATAAGAGCTGGGAGAAGAATGGATTTTTTTTGATTTGCTGGCAATTTTGAAAAAAATAAATACAAAAAGTGCTGTTTCAGTTTGACCCCAAACCAATTTTTTTTCAAACATTTTTGGTGAATTGAAAAGTATGAAAATATTACAAGTCGGGTTGACCGAAGTTACACTTTTTGGTTTTGTTTCATTTTTGGACGTTTTAAGAAGAGCAAAGACTACAGTCATAGAACACCCAGCAGAGGAGGTGGTGGGACTCTCTTTGTAACATTTAATCAGCTGGGATGTGGGAGACCGGCGTTCAGTTCCCCACTCTGCCTGAGGTGGAAAGGGGACTTAAACTGTCAGATTCAATCAAAGCTATTCTAAAAATTCAACACAAACTCACAAATCATTTCAGATCAACTGAAGCCACATTTTTTGGTGAATAAACTATTATCTGAAAAGGTTTTGCCCAGCTCTAAATTTGAAATTAATGATCCTGTAACACACAAAACCTAAGTGTCCTGGAAGACTGCATGCGAGAAGGTAACTGTAAGTGTAACCCCCATTGCCACAGCCTGGGTCTTTGGGCTTTCTTGTTGGGTGGGAAAGTACCATTCAGTGTGAGTGCTCCTCATAAGATATTAGTTAGCTTGCTTCCTCTCCCACCTAGAGGCTGCAGTCCATTAGCTTATGTAGTAGAGTCCTGTTTTTTAAACAGAGAGGTCCTGCATTTAATCCCTACTGATGACCTACAGTGGACAGCTGTCACATAAGAGTGTACTGAACAGTCTTAGGCCAATTGGCCCTGGAGAAAGTGCTGGGGTATCTATTGTAGTCAATGGGATTTGCACCTGCTAATGCTAGTGCTGAATATGATGTAGGTGCAGATCCTCAAAGGTATTTCGGCACCTAACTTCGATTGAAAGCAATGGGAGCTAGGCGGTTAAATACCTTTAAGGATGTGGGCTCTAGGGATCATGTGCAAAAAATGGGCCATAGCAAAATGTGACTGAGCCAAACCACACAACCAAGCCCTCTGAAGTGAAGCACTGCCACCAGTTCAGCCAGCTTTGCTTCTGGCTTCATCACAGCTGGAAGCTCCTGTGATTCCCCTCAACCCCAGTATTTTCCCCCATGGAAAACACTGACAAATTCGAGTGATCTCAAAAAAAAGTTTTGCTTCCCCATGACACCGACGGAATGAGGATATTCTTTACACTGGCGGTGGCTTGGCTACAGTGGGAATTTCACCGTATCTCATCCTGGACCCAGAGGAATTCCTCTTGTGCATGCATCTCTTGGTCTCTCGGCTACTGCTGGACTGCGCGAGTGCTGTCACCAGGAGCACAGACTGAGGAATTTACACAGCCACACATCAGAAAGAATATTCTGTAAATGAGCTGCTCAGTTAAAAGGAAAAATTACCATGATGTGGGTCAAACATCCTTTCTCCCTCCATTGTCATGGTCTGGCCCAGAGAAAGTAACACTAACCAAATATCACCTGTTATCTGTTTTACACTTGGTTAGAGGATAGTGACAAATTCCATACATAGTTTTACAACTATCAAAGCCAAAAGAGGCACAAATAAAAGCAGAGACTAAACTGCCTATACATGCGGACAGGATGTGTAGTTAATACACAAAGGAAACAATAATTTGAGAATAATCAGATAATTAGGGCTTGCTAGTGACAAAGGAGATAGAAGTCCCAAAGAGATGTTAAGCTGAATGCTCCGAGCATCGAATGTTTTTGCCTTGTATATGTACAGCACCTAGCAAAATGGGCCCCTTGGGCAGGACACTAAGAGAATACAAATAATAATAAAGTAATGCTCAGTGTGGTCTTTAAAAACACAGATAGAGCGATGAGTCCCTCCAATGACCAGCCCTGCCTCACCCACAGATTTTCAGTAATAGGCTATTGATCATTTTATATGGACAGACCACAGATGCAGAATACAAATCTGACCCCAACATTTCCATTTTTCAGGGCTATCCCAATTCAGGATTCCACTTCCTACCCTTTACAGGCATAGGCCCAAGCTATGATGTTTGGATACAGACACAGAGTGAGGTTCTCAACCTCAGTGATGGAGGAGATGTGCCAAGGAAAGCCAATGGGCTAAGTAACTGCGACAATTTGGATAATCCCACACACAATGGCCAACTGTTGTCCTATTCTCAGGTGCCAGAAAATCCACACAATATCAAAGGTACTATACAGCCTCCATCACCACAGTATCTAGGCACCTCACAATCTCTGATGCATTTACTCTCGTAACCCTCCATGCAAGGCACGGCAATGCTATTTATCCCCATTTAACAGATGGGGAACTGAAGCACAGAAAGACTATACGAGTTGCCCAAGGTTGCATAGGAATTCTGTGGCAGAGCAGGGTCTTAAACACAGGTCTCCCAAATCCTAGGTGAGTGCTGTAACCACCAGGTCTTCCTTCTCTTAAATAGATTTACTTAAATATTACTATTATCAATTGATTGATTGATTGATTGATTGACTGGTCTAGCTGCTGCTTTGTTTATGGTTTACACAGTTACAAAACACCAAACTACTGACTGTGTGGTGAGTCCTGGATAATATAAAAAAGAGCCCCTAAGAGCTGACAATCTAAGAGAGAAAGAGAGACAGAAGATGTGACACATGGGGAAATTTACATGTGAGAATGTCTTCAAGGGATATTTTTATTTTTTTAAACATAACCTCACTTCCTGAGAGCCTTACAAAAGATACATACTGTGGTTGCCACTGAAAGCTTTAAAATGTCTTTGCAAAAAAGTAATGTTTGCAGGATTTCCTAGGTAGTGCCTATCCTAAGTATAAAGAACACCACATATAGTGTGATAATATTACTTACTTGCAAATGCAAGTAATTGTAGATGTTTTAATAGCATCACTGTGTAATGATAATTAACCTCAGTCCTCATCCATCCATCCTCAGGAGCATAAAAGGGAAAACAAAGAGGGAATGTACTCAACATCTTAGATACACAAAGCCAAAGAGTATGAGAAATAAACAAGAACTGGATATATTAGTACACAAGATAAATTGTGACTTCATTGGCATCAGAGACTTTGAAAGATAAATCTCATGACTGGAATCTTGGTATAGAGGGGTATAGCTTGTTCAGGAAGAACAGGCAGCAAAAAAAAAGGAGGTGTGTTGCATTATACATCATTATATACACTTGTTCTGAGGTCCACAAGGAGGTGAGAGGTGTTAGGATATAGATATTCAGGCCTATCTGCAAAGGCCTATACTTTAAGAATTTAAGTGTATTCTTATCACTTAGCTAGTTATAGAGGTATAAAAGAAAGAATCAAAAATCACTGTCTGTCTGTGTAGTGGCCTTCTCTTACTGTGACAGTCTGAGGCCTGGTTCTTTAGCAGCCATAAACTGGGAAATGTATGGTCACGTCCTCACATTTCAAACTAGTCAAATTAAAATAAGGCAACCTGGGGCTGTTACGAAGGTGATTCGATCTATCACCTCCAGAGAAAGGGAAGAGCCTAGAAATTTAGTTTGATAGTTTTCTGTCTGGTAAGAACTTACTTATCAATAGACACAGCTGGAGAACCCTTATGTCTGTATAGATGTAGTTGTAATACCTTTATGTCTGTATAGATGTAGTTGTGAAATCCTCACTTCTGTACTGTTTTGTATGTTTATTTGCGTGGTCTCTGTCTGGTTCTGTGATTGTTTCTGTTAATTTTGCTGGATGTAAACTAATTAAGGTGGTGAGATATAATTGGTTAGCTAATCATGTTACAATACTTTAGGATTGGTTAGCTAGATTTCAGTAAAATGATTGGTTAAGGTATAGCTGAAAATATTACTATATAAATTAGAGGCAAATAGGAAGTAAGTTGGGAATCGAAAATAAGGAAAAGGAACTTGAATTTAAGCTTGCTGGAAGTTCACCCCAATAAACATTAAATTGTTTGCACCTTCGGACTTCGGGTATTGTTGCTCTCTGTTAATGCGAGAAGGATCAGGGAAGGATGAGAGTGAAGGAATAAGCTCTCTAACAAGAGGCAGACAGGTTCAAAGTCTGAGGGTGAAGATAAAAAGGGAAAAAAAAACAAGGGTGATATCATGGTAGGGGTTTACTCTAGAGTCTAGCCCACCAAATCAGGAGGAAGTGATGGAGGAGAAATTTCCACAACAACAGAAATATCCAAAACACAAAAGCCCGGCCGTAATTGGGAACTTTAACTACCCAGACATCTGTTAGAAAAGTAATAAGGTAAAACAAAATATGTCCAGTAAGTTCTTAGAAAGTGTTGGGGACAATTTTTTGATTCAGAAAATGGAGGACGTAACCAGGGGGGTAAGCGATTTTAGACTTGATTATAATTAAGGCCGCAAGTCTTTCATGGAGATCACAGAAGTCATGGATTCCTTGACTTTTCAGGACTTACGTGACTTCTGCAGTGGCTGGTGTGGCTGACCCAAGGGCTGCTCGGATGTCTGGAGCAGCAGCAGCAGCGGGACCCTGGAGCACACTCCTCACCCCCACAGGAGCAGCAGCATTTATGGGAGCACCCCTCTCCAGCACCTAAGATTTAGTCACAGGTATTTTTAGTAAAAGTCATGGACATGTCATTGGACATGAATTTTTATTTATTGCCTGTGACCTGTCCATGACTATTACTAAAAATACCCATGACTAAATCATAAATTGTGGAGAACAAGTACCAAAGAATAGGGCAAATATGTAGTGATAAAACCAGAAAGGCTGAGACACGAAATGAGTTGCATCTAGCAATAAGAAGAGGTTCTTTAAATATATTAGGAGCAAGAGAAAGATGTGAAGATGGGAGGTGAAAGTCCACTACTTAGGACTGGTCTACACTGGGGGGGAACTGGGGGGATCAATCTAAGATACCCAACTTCAGCTACGCTATTCACATAGCTGAAGTCGAAGTATCTTAGTTCGACTTACCTAGCCATCCTCACGGCAGCAAGTCGACTGCCACGGCTCCCCCATCGACTCTGCTTACTCCTCCTGCCGAGGTGGAGTACAGGTGTCGATTCAGGGATTGATTTATCACGTCTAGGTGAGACACAATAAATTGATCCTCGATAGATCGATTACTACCCGCTAATCTGGTGGGTAGTGTAGATGTGGCCTTAGAGTGGAAGGAAAGCTGATAAAAAATGACATCAAGAAGGCAGAGGTGGAATGTTGATTTTGCCTCCCCTAAACAGTTAATGATGACCAGTTACTCACCACAGTTAAGATTAACAACAAGGCAGAAGGAACACAAGCCAAAAGAGGGAAAGAATATTTAGATATGTTAGATATGTTAGATATATTCACATCAGATGGACCTGAAGATATTCACTCTAGGGTGCTTAAGGAACTAGCTGAAGCAATTTCAGAATCATTAACTATTATCTTAGAGAACCGGTGGAGGATAGGTAAGGTCCCAGAGGACTGGAGAAGGGCACACTTAGTATCTATCTTTAAAAAGAGGAACAAAGAGGACCTGGGGAATGATATACAAGTAAGCCTTATTTTGATACTTGGAAAGATATCAGAACAAGTTATTAAACAATCAGTTTGTAAGCACCTATAGGATAAGAGGGTTATAAGGAATAGCCAATGGATTTGGTAAGACCAGATCATTGCAAACCAACCTAATTTCCTTCTATGATAGGGCTAGTGGGCAAAGCTCTAGGTGAGATATATCTTGATTTTAGTAAGGTTTTTGACACAGTCCCATCTTCTCATAAACAAACTAGGGAAATGTGGTCTAGATGAAATTACTATATGATGGACACACAACTGGTTGAAACGATTCGCTGTCCAACTCAGAGGACATAGAGTGGAAGCCAACAGAGTCCTGTATTAGTCAACATTTCCATTAATTATTTGGATAATGGAGTGGAGAGTATCCTTATAAAATTTGTAGTGGACCCCAATCTAGGACAGGTTGCATGCACTTTGGAAGACAGGATTAGAATTCAAAATGGCCTTGATAATTGGAGAATTGATCCAAAATCAACAAGATGAAATTCAGTAAAGACAAATGCAAAGTGCTACACTTAAGAAGGAAAAAAAATCATCTACAAATACAAAATGGGGAATAACCGGCTAGGTGATAGTACTTGCAGAGAATGATCTGGGGTTTATAGCAGATCACAACCTGAGTATGAGTCAACAACGTGATGTAGTTGAGACAAAGGCTAATGTTCTGAGGTATATTAACAGGAATGTTGTATGCAAGACACAGTAGGTGATTGTCTCACTGTCCTCAACACTAGTGAGGCTGCAGCTAGAGTACTGTGTCCAGTTTTAGGTATCACATTTTAAGACAGATATGGACAAGTGAAGAGAGTCCAGAAGAAAGCAAAAAATACAATAAGAGATTTAGAGTACCTGACTTATGAGGAAAGATTAAAAAACTGTAAATGTTTAGTCTTGAGAAAGACGACTGAGGGGGAAGCTGATAGTCTTCAAATATGCTAAAAACTGTTATAAAGACAAATTGTTATAAAGGTGATCACTTATTCTCCAGACCCACTGAAAGTAGGACAAGAAGAAATTGACTTAATCTACATCAAGTGAGATTTAAATTGGACATTAGGGAAAAAATTCTAACTATGAAGATAGTTAAGTATTGGAATCAATTACCAGGGAAGATTGTGGCATCCCCATTACTGGAGGATTTTAAGAACAGGTTAGACAAAGACCTATCAGGAATGGTCTAGGTCTAGGTTTACTTGGACCTGCCTCAGCGTGGGGAATGGGACTAGATGATCTTTAGAAGTCCCATCCAAGCCTACATTTCTGTGATTACTGGATTGCAGCCATTTCTGGGGTAGAGTGTGGTAGCCATCCTAGTAGGACCAGAAAATTGAACAAGCGAGAAGCCTAGTTTAAAACAGGGCAAATTAACCACTCATGTTGGGATTTGATCAGAGTACCAGGTCTTGCAATGCTTGTCTTGTGAAAAGTGCCATAAACTCTCTAGTGACCTCAGCTGGTTCAGGACTTTGGTACTATGTGCCATTCAAGATATGGTATGAACTGGGTCCTGACAACATGCTATGGCATTGGTTTGATTCTGACTCAGAAGGAAGTCTGACAGTGATTGATCTTCCTGCTTTCATTGGATTTGCCAGGGATTTACACTTATGAAATCACAAAAGAATGTATTGCAGTGTGCTGACTGCTACTGGAATATGGCAAAAGATTGCTGCATTCCAGGTGTCTAACGAGCAATGAAGAATCATCTCAGCACCACTTCAGAGAGGAGAAAGTACGTGATTCTCAAAAGGACTGGAACTGACAGTTCACAATATGGTGTGCAGTCATGGTCCTCGGCAAATATTAAAACCACAGTATCTGAAGACATCATGTGGGGGAGTGGGGTGGAAGTAGGGTGGGAGGGAATGAAAACTCAGAGTAATAATAGCCCTACTACTGCATTAAAATGAGTAATATTTGACACATATACAAGGATCAGAACCCAAAACACAATAAGTCACTGGGAATTTACAAGCTACTGTATACAATGCTATCAAACCATTATGATTTAAAAATGCTAGTTATATATAATGCAATAGCACAATATGGTTAGAGTAATGGGATATCATTTTCAGTTGCAATTATATTAATAGATGAAGGAACCATTATGTTAATCTAGTCTGACTTCCTGTATAACACAGGCTAAATAGTTTTGGCCAGTAATTTCTTCATCAAATTTGTATTTTGTGGTTACACCAGAGCATAACGTTTAGAAAGACATCCAGTCTTGATTTAAAGACTTCAAGTGATGAAGAATGAAGCACACCCTTAGTGAGTTTAGACTTGAAATTAAACGAAGGTTTCTAACCATCAGAGGAGTGAAGTACTGGAACAGCCCCCTTCCAAGGAGTTTAGTGGGGGTAAAAGACATATCTGGCTTCAAAACTAAGCTTGATAATCTTATGGAGGGGATGGTATAATGAGATTGGTCTTTGACTATTGGTGGTAAATATACCCAGTGGCTTGTGATGAGATGTTAGAGGGGTGGGATCTGAGTTACTACAGAGAATTCTTTCCTGGGTGTCTGGCTGGTGAGTCTTGCCCACACGCTCAGGGTTTAGCTGATCGCCATATTTGGGATCAGGAAGGAATTTTTCTCCAGGGCAGATTGGCAGAGTCCCTGGGGGGGTTTGACCTTCCTCTGCAGTGTGGGGCACGGGTCACTTGCTGGAAAACACTCTGCACCCTGAAGTCTTTAAACCATGATTTGAGGACTTCAATGGCTCAGACACAGGTTTGATACAGGAGTGGGTGGGTGAGATTCTGTGACCTGCATTGTGCAGGAGGTCAGACTAGATGACCATAATGGTCCCTTCTGACCTTAAAGTCTATGATTCTATGATTCAAAGGTTAACTCCCTCATTGTTAAAAATTTGACCCTTAACTCTAGCCTGAATTTATCTAGCATCAACTTACAGCCAATGGCTCTTTTTCTGCCTTCAATTGCTAGATTAAAGAGGCCTCTACTATCAGAAATCTTCTCCCTGTGAACATAAGAACACAAGAACAGTCATACGGGGTTAGACCAAAGGTCCACCTAGCCCAGTAGCCTGTCTTCTGCCAGTGACCAATGCCAGGTGCCCCAGAGGGAATTAACAGAACAGGTTATCATCAGGTGATCCATCCCCTGTCTCCCATACCCAACTTCTGGCAAACAGAGACTAGGGGCACCATCCCTGCCCATCCTGGCTAATAGCCACTGATGGACCTATCCTCCATGAATTTATTTAGTTCTTTTTTTAACCCTGTTATAACCTTTGCCTTCACAGACTGACTAGGTTGTGTGAAAAAAATACTTCCTTTCATTTGTTTTTAACCTGCTGCCTACTAATTTCATTGCGTGACTCCTACCTCTTGTGTTATGAGAAGGATTAAATAACACTTCCTTATTTACTTTTTCCCTACCAGTCATGATTTTACAGACCTCTATTACTTTCCCATTTAGTGGACTCCTTTCCAAGCTGAAAAGTCCAAGTCTTATTAGCCACATGTAGACACTTATAGACTGTGATCAAATCACTTCTGAACTTGCTCTTTGATAAGCTAACTATATTAAGCTTCCTAAGGGTAAATTGTCTACACTGCAAATGAAGGCATGATTGGAGCCCAGTGTCACAACCAGGACGTGGGCAGTCTGACCTAGTGGGAGTCAGGCAGGGTCAGATACTGGGAGGTCAGAGTCAGGCCAGATGGCAGGTGTCAGACAGGGTCAGGTTAGCAGGAGCCAAACTTGAGAGCAGAAGCACAGATTAGTAACCAGAATTGGGCCAGGTCAGGATACCTGGGGTGGGGGATACAAGACCACAGTCCAGAACAAGGTGGATTCCAGTTCCATGGACAGCTTCTTGTTTCTGGGCTGGGTTTAAATTGGGGCTGTGGACCAATCGGGGCCACCAGTGTTCTGCCAATCATCTCCCAGGACTCAGGCCCTCTGACTGTGTTCAGGTCTTATTCTGACAATAGTTAGCAGATCCTAGGTTAGCTGGTTGGAACCTGCTAGCTCCAAAGAGCTCTGTGGACCAAGGCTCATGGCCCCTGACACCCGGGTAGGCATACACATTCTAGTGCTAATCTAGCTAGCACAGGTCATAACCAGTAGCGTAGCTGGTGGGATTCAGTGGAAGCAGCTGCTTCCACTCAGGCCAGCAGGCGCAGAAGTAGTGCTTGCTGGCCGAAGGCTGGAGGAGCCGCGGGGTGGCAGGAGCAGCCCAGCACAGAAGCGGCGCCTGCCAGCCATGCTGCCGTCGCACAGCTGGAGGAGCCGCGGGGCGGTAGGCTGGCTCGGAAGCCGCGCCTGCCGGCCGCGCTGCCCTTCACACAGCCGGAGGAGCCATGGGGCGGCAGGCCAGCTCAGAAGTGCAGGAGCAAAGGTGAGGGGGGGGGGGGGCGGTCTGTGGGTGTGGCCAGGGGGGAGCCAGGGGCATGGCCAGAGGGGGAACCAAGAGGGGGCGCCTTTTTTATGTATTTTGCTCCCCCTACCCAGAAAACCTGGCTACGCCACTGGTCATAACCATGGTGAAGGGGGTGGCACAGGATTATACTCAGACTGGAAGTCCCCCAGAGACTCTGGTCATGTAGTCAGGTTGCTAGCCTGTGCCACTATTGATACGCATGCTAGCTAGACTATCTGTGCCCATCTGTGCTTCACTTGCAGTGCAGCCATAGACGAAATCTTTCACTTGATTTGAGGTCTAGAAAACCTGCCCTCAATATAGCAATTACAAGTTCTTAATTTTTGTTTTTAAGATATGGTAAAAAATTATATTGATCCTTACCCATGAATCTGCCAGGAATTAAACAACAGCCAGCAACTAAGGGCCTGATCCCAAACCTATTAAAGTCAGTAGCAATCTTTCTGTTGAATCCAATGGCCTTTGCATCAGGCCCTGTCTCAGACTCAGATAATGAACATTATTACTTACCACTATGTCACACTGACACTGCCTGTCAAGGAGCTTACAAGCCTGTATGTTTTAACCTGACTTTGAAGGGAAAAAGTTAAGACCTTTGCTCTCTTGAACAGTCAGTCATGTACCTTCCTCAGCAGTAAATTCCTTTCTGAAAGATAAGGCATCTAGCTTTCAAAACTGAGCATGCATAATTGTCAAATTAAATTGTGTGTGTAATTACCACAAAGTCACACCTCAATCAGATCAGTGAATATGCAAGTGCCCAGTTACAATGCTAACTGACTATTACTATATGCGGTTAATTTACAGTCACGGGTGCTGTACATGGAAGTCAGTCACACAATTGCAAAATCATTTCTATGTGAACTATTTTGTGTAGAAATGGATGATTTTTTTTAAACCAAAACTTATTCTTAATGACTCCAGGGAACTTTATTTATTGGAGGGGGACATGCCCAGGGAGGAGAATATAATTTGACATTTTAAATTTTTTAAAGTAAATTTTGAAAAACAAAACTTTTTTAAATTTCAGGGTTGTTTTTTTTTAAAGTTTCTTTTGCCACCATAACTTTTCCAAAGTTAGAAGTTTTGAAAAGTGATAGAGAAAAAAGGAAAAGGGAAAAAAAACAACCAGGATTCTACTTGGTGACAAAAAGAGGGGATTTAGCCAGGCCAGCCACTTCTCAAGTAGCCCCTTATGGCTTAGTGTCACATTACAAGCCTACCTCAGTTTCCTCCCCCCAAGGAGGAAGTCAAACTCCACACACCCTTTTTGTCCATTCACGACACCCCTTTCTGGAGTCTGGGGATATTCAGCTAAAATAAACAACTCAAAATCCTTTCATTTTACCCTCTTGTCATGTCTCTTTCAGGCCTTCCCTGCCTGTAGTTTCAGTCCCAGAGACTGCTGACTCCTAGCAGTCTGTAATCACCCTACTCCCAGGCCTTCCCAGCTTTGGCAGGTTATTCCCAGATCCTGCCTGCTGCTTGTACCCTCAGTTCCAGGACTATCTGCTGAAGCCTCCTGTCAGGGCCGTCCTTAGGATTTATGGTGCCCTAGGTGGGATTATTAAACTGGTGCCCCTGTGCCTGTCTTTCTCTTAGCAACACAAACATAAGCTTACACTGTTGGAAAACTTGCCGCATGTATGTTATTAAAACCAGTTTGACTTAATGAAGCACACTGTAATGCTGATGGACTAGCACTAAAGAAGTAGCACTATAGAAAAAATTCTGATTTGACAGAATGATGCAAATAATATAATTTTTTTAATTTGTCAACATTTTATTGGAAATTTCTATGAAGAGGTATTGAAACAAGGATTTGTTTTTAATTAAAAGCAATCTTTCTGGCTTTTTTGGCTGCAAAATCAGTAATAATGTCATCATCTGACAAAGAAAAAGTGATGTCTTGTTTGATTGCAAGAATAGCAAGACCAGTCAAGTGTTCCTGACTCCTGGTAGAGCAGAGATAGTTTTTAATGAGCTTGAGTTTTGAGAAACTCCGTTCTCCTGATGCTATTGTTACAGGAATTGTCAGTAGAATACGGGTGGTAATGTACGCATTAGGATATATATATATATTAAGAAGTTTGCTGGTATGAATAAACTGTACAATGTCCATCATCGATTTTGCATGTGGCAACATTGATGACAGTGTACTTAATTCTTCGTACAGTTCAAGTCCATTTAAATCAAAACTATTGCCGTGCTTCAGGAGGCTCTCTAGGTCAGGGGTCCCCAACATGGTGCCTACGGGTGCCATGGCGTCTGCAGGGGCCTCTCAGTACGCCTGCGTACTGGCCGGCAGATGAGCATCCGCCGAAATTCGGCAGCATTTTGGTGGCGATGCCTCTGGATGACACCGCTTGCCGCTGACAAGCAGCGTCATCCAGAGGTGTCACCGCCGAAATGCCACTGAATTTTGGCAGCATTTCAGCGGATGCTCATCTGCTGCCATGGTAAGGTTGGGGACCACTGCCCTAGGTTCTTGCACTTTGTCATTAGTTGCTCTTGTTTTCCTATTTCGTTGAATTTAGTCTTGCTCAACCTGCTACCAGCTGAGTAGATGGAACCCCAGGCTGACACCGGGTTGAGTGGCTCAGTCAGGGTATCAATCGCCGGCCTGCTCAGCCCGCTGCCAGCCTGGGGTTCCTTGGAGATCCCCAGACCAGCAGTGGGTGCTGAGTGGGGCCGGTGGCTGGGACCCTGGGTAGCAATGGGTCAGCAGCCAGAACCCCAGAGCAGCAGCAGGCTGAGCTGCTCAGCCTGCCGCTGCGTACCATCAAAAATCAGCTCGCGTGCCACCTTTGGCACGTGTGCCATAGGTTGCCGACCCCTGCTCTATACACTACTAAGGAGATGAGCATATTACAGTTATTGGAGGGCTCTATTTAGCAGTAACAGAGCTATAGGAAAGTTAGTCAACATTTTTTGTTTTTCTGATGAAAATTGGCCCACTCCCTTCCCCATACCAAACTTGTCACAAATAATTGTCAACAACTTAATTTTCTGTTTTTGGCTAAGACATTAATTTAAAAAAATATCGAAATTGAATACAGGATTGTTAGCAAGCATTTTTGGTGAACAAATTTGTTAAATGACAATCTAAATGGCAACACAGCACTGCTTTCATGCTTGGCTCACCCCCTAGGCTGCTGGTCCAACAGCTGCAGTAGAGGAGGAGATAGGTGGAAAATTGCAGGACCCCAAAATCCACCTCTTGGGGTGCAGAGTGGCAACAGCTGCAGCACCCTCAGTCTGATCACACACCAATAGGCAACACCGCCAGCCCAACGGATCATGGTGAAGTCAGCACAGGCATCTGATTCAGGGACGGGGTACCCATGGAGCCAGCACTTCATCCTGCCCCTGTGCAGCTCCCCTGGATGAGATGGATCACGTGAGCCCGGGGGAGAGACACGCTCCTCAGCTGGGTGACCAGATCCAGATGTCTGATTTTATAGGGCTAGTCTCGATATTTGGGCTTTGTCTTTATAGGCACCAATTACCCCCACCTAGGGTGACCAGACAGCAAGCGTGAAAAATCAGGATGGGAGGTGGGGGGGAATAGAGCCTATATGCAAGAACGACCCAAAAATTGGGACTGTCCCTATAAAAGTGGGATATCTGCTCACCCTACCCCAACCCCCCTGTCCTGATTTTTCACACATGCTATCTGGCTATCCCCAGCTCAGCCGTGTGTGACCATTCCAATCCTGGCTGCCTGCGAGGAAGTGAGTTACTTTCACTGTCATTCCTCAGCAGGCAGGCAGCCAGCCTCCCTTCCCACGCAACCCAGCCCTGATGGAGTGAAGGTGGGAGAGAGGGGTGCTCCGTGGTGGGGGGAGGGAGAAAAGGGGGGTGCTCTGTGGGGCAGGGGAGAGAAGAATGAATGTTATGGGGGACAACAAAGGATACCGCCAGAGCCGCCAACCCTGCCTCACCTCACACTGGGGGAAAGAGTCACACTCACAGGTGAGTTCCTTCCCCCACCCCTTCCCAGAGAGCCCAGAAGCCAATCCCCTCCCTCAGACTGTGCTGCATTCGGCTCTCTCTAGGACCCAGCAGCCCTGTTCTTACATTCTCCACTGCTTCCCATCTGTCCGGGCTCCTGGCAGAGTGGTGCCCTCAGACCTAGTGGTGCCCTAGGCGTCTGCCTGTTCTGCCTATGGCTAAGGACGGCCCTTTACTACAGCCACCTACTGCTCTTTATAAGGAAATCACTGATCCATACCCAGGTGTGCCTTTTCAGTAATCAGGGTTGTCTGCCTCCAGGCCCCGCAGCCCTTAAGAGATAAGCTACCTTGTTACAAGGGGAAGAAAGGAGAGAAATGGAATTGTGAAAATTGAAAAAGCTAAATGTTGTTCCATTTTGAACCCTACAGAACAGAAACCAATTTCAGTGTTTTTGGCTGAATTTGTCTTTCCATTTTTCTACCAGCTCTAATTGTAGGTGCCTTGCTTCTGAAAACCAGGCTCCAAAACTGAATGGAGCTGAGAAGGAAAAGTCAGTTCCTGAGACCCTCTGATCCTCTTGCACATAACTTCTCCTGGCTCCTAGAGGCAAAGGAAGCACCACCACTTCTAAGCAATGTCTGTATGTTTCTTAAGGTCATTTTAAAATGCTTTTGAATTAATGGCTTTTCTCAAAGGTGACTTTTTCAAACTGAAGAATGCAGATCCTGGCTCAAGGTCCATGAGGTTTATTATTTATTATTATTTATTTGCCTGTACAAACCCTGCTGAAGAGTTTACAATCCAAATGTCAGATGAGGGACAAGGGGTGTCCCAAATATGAAGACCCATGAGCCAGATTATCCCTCAAACAATCAGAAACCACAAGGGAAGTTTCATCAAAAAGAGACAAGTAAAAACTGCCTAACCTGGGAGAAAGGAGTGGGTAGCCTGGGGCCTCAGTTTAGGAATAGACAATAACGATAAATGGACCCTGGGGATCAAACTCCAATGTGCTGCATGACCCTATCCTGGGTGCATTGTACCTGCCTCTGACAGACACCATAACGAGTTAGGGCTTGACTTCACTGCAGTTTGAGCTTGAGGTATAACATGAACATTGCTCCTGACCCAACTCGCATCCACACACAAAAATCTCTAGCTTGAGTTAAGTGGTACTTTAAAGAAGAGCTACCTGTCCTATCAGGGGTGTGAGTTAAAGTTCAAGTGCTGTGGATGCTGAAGCTAGCAATACAGCAGGGACTTTGCTTCTCTGTGCTCCTCATCCAGCCATGCTGTGCAGCATGAGCGTGATTTCACAATGAGCCTGCTCTCACGAGTTACGCCAACTCAAGAGTGGATAACTCATGCTAACACTACAGTGAAAAAAGAAAAGCCCCTGGACAAACTGCGTTGTGTTATTTTTCATAAACGTAGACCACCACAAAGGTGAAAAACAAGGTGAGAAGTATTCAGCCAAAGTTTCTCACAGCTGCTTGATTCCATGGGCAAAGGTTTGGGATGTCGCTTATTTATCTAACCATTTCACCGACCCCCCATCTCCATGCCTTCAAGACTGTTCCCTCTGGTAATCTCAGCATGAGAAAAGCATGGTTGTGTGATGTTCCCATTTCTATATTTAGAATGTTGCATCGTTTCCTAGAATTAAGGGGTAGTGACTAAGGCGATTGCAACATGGATTTGTGATAGTTCACACAAGTGTAATAGCTAAGATTGTTTGCAGATGGGCTATGTGGTTTGCAAACTGCAGAGCAGAGAGGCAGCATCCCAAAGGGGAGCTCTGGGAGGAATCATATGTAAAAGGGCACAAGCCCTCTCAGAGCTCCCCAGCACCTGTGGGTGATACAGTTGCAGGCCCAGCTCCAGGCACCAGTGAAGGAAGCAGGTGCCTGGGGCTGCAATGGAAAGGAGTGGCATGTCCGGGTCTTCGGCGGGGGGTCCCTCACTCCCTCTCTTTCTCTTTGAGCTGCCGCCGAAGTGCTACCAAAAAGGAAGAGAGGAAGCGAAGGACCCACCACCGAAGAATGAAGTGACACAATTGAGGTGCTGCCGAAGTGCCGCCAATAGGTTTTATTTTATTATTTTTATTTTTTTTTCACTTCGCTGCTTGGGGTGGCAAAAAAGCTGGAGCCGGCCCTGTACACATGCACCAGCCAGCCACCTCCAGGGGCTGTTGTGGATGATGCAGTGCTCCCTTTGGGGTGACCTGTACCTTAGAGCACAAGGAGGGAGCAGTACTTGTGCTCCCTGGAATGGCACAACCTATGCCAGTTTGTAAAGCACCTGGGAACCAAAGGTGATTAAGGCACTGTGACCACCAAGAGCGAGAAAAGCTTCAAGCATGGACTCCACATGTAGGTGCTCAAATGCTACATGTGGCTCCAGAGGGTAAAGATAGGAAGACCAGGGGACTGTGAATCACAGATAGTTTTTCGATAGCGTCTTTGATATTCCCAGGGCACCAGAGCAGATTCTCCCCTGTATTCGGGTTGCTTTGTACCATGCCACTGGTGCAAAGCACCCCTAAGGCCAGCATAATTACTGGCAGGATTAACCAGTGTATAGGGGATCCTCTGCTAGGGAGTAGCAAAAGCCCTTCACTGCATTCTGTGTCCTCCTTTCTCAGGCGGCTCTTTGGTGTATATTCAGCCATGATCACATTTTCAGATGGAGCAGAAGTAAATTGCACTGAGAACTGGAATGAGTAGAAGCATCAAGATAATGGGCAGCAAGGGGAGAGTTGCTTCTGATCAGTGTAAAATCATACTCTCAGGGAGAGGTGATAAGCAGCACAGATACAAGCCAGGGACCGGGGAACAGGAAATGCAATCAAACAGTTGCACGCACTGCATTAAAGCCGGTGTATTTTCATTAGGTCTCCATTGCACTGTCCTAATGTTACTTTCTTTGCTGTAAGCACTCTAGACGTTGGGAGGCCGGCAGACTTGTTGACCATGCCAGGTTTTGGGTCCTAAGAAGTGATTCACAGGATATACCTTACCTCAAGAAGTTCAAACCGCATGGAGTGGCTAGACTCAGACACCTGTTAGCACAAGTGCAAACTCGGGGGTGATTTGTCTTCTATACCGCATGTTTTGAACCATCCCACTTATCACTAATGACTGGTATGATACGTCCTACCCTACTGAACAAATAAAGTGTTCCCCACCTCTTGCCAGCATGACTCTTCTAAGCATCTGAATTATAGATGCCAAGACAACTTAAACTGCTCCAATATATGCTTAACTTTACTATTGGCAGCTAGGATGGGACGAGCAATTTACAACTGGAAGCTACAGAAGAAGGCTGGTTAAAGCATTGGCTTAGGACTCATGAGATCTAGGTCACTCCCCAGCTCTGCTACAGACTTCCTGTGTGACCTGTTTCAAGTCGCATAGGGTCAGATATTCAGAGAGTGCTCAGCAACACCCACAACGGGGGCCAGCTTCTCACAGGAGCACCTCACTGAGCCATCCCCTTTGTTCTCAATAGAGCTGGTTCAGAAGCCTGATTCCAAACTGTGCTTAGCCCTTCTGAAAATTCTGGCTTTTTTTTTCTGTGTCCAAGTTCCCGTCCATACTACTGCAGATAATAACAAATCCTTTCTCCCACTCTGACTTTGTCCTGCCTACCTATCCTGTAAGATCTGCAGGGCAGGGATCATCTCTTTGTTCTGTGTTTGTACAGGATCTAGCGCAGGGGGGTCTTGGTCCAAGACTGAGGCTCCTAAGTGTTACTGCAATACAAATAATGAATAAAAATATCAACACCCAGTGACAAAACAGAAATAATTACATTCACTCGGGCTAAGCAGCTAGATTCAGAGAATTTGAAACACATTTGTTATGGCAAAAATAGAATCATAACAGCCTATGTTTTCAGTCCTGTAAAGTAATAGCTAAGACACTTTTTAAGTGAGACTTTTCAGGATTTCTTAATATTCCTTTTCCAAGTCACTCCTAAGTGATAACTCAGATCCACCTCAGTTTCCCCAGGAATCAGAGCAGTATGAAAAGCATAGGAAAGCCTTGCAAATTATTTTAGCAAAATCTTGGAATGTCTTCGTGTATTTGTACAAAGAGGAAACACTTGGATATAGTTCTCAGAATTTATGAACAAAACTTAAGTGGTCCCACCCAAAGAGCCAGTTTTCCATCCGTCCCTTCAAACATAGCCAAGGCAGTACAATCACAATTGTATTCCCTGTTCCTGCTTTTCCTACGCGAACTGTGATACATTATATTAAAGGGATGTGTGAATCACACATGCTAATGCTCTGCTCCTTCTCTGAGCTGGCATCTGTACAAACCCACATCCGAACTGGAACTGAGTCACAAACAAATTGTTTATAAAAATACTATATGTAAACTGAGCGGCAACTTTGCAATTGAAATAAGAACTGGGCTAACTGTCCCAGGGGGTCACACTCAGAGGCTTGCTGTGTGAAAGGGGTCATCAGTACAAAGGTTTGGGAACCACTGGTCTAAAGTTTCCCTGCCTGTCCCTCACCTTAATGTCATGGCCACCTTACTACTTCCTCCAGGGGCTAGGCTGGATTCTTGGTACAGTTCAGAGCAGCCAAGGAACTCTTCCAGCAGATGGTGATCATCAGGGCGAAGGAACATGCAGATCATTCCAAATTGCATCAAACCTCTCCCTCTGTGCCCACGTCGGGAGAGGGTGGCATAGGAACTCACACCAGCTTTATACCACTCAAGGATTTCCCCCTGCTGATGAAACCCTCAGACAGCAGTTCTTCCAGCATGAGTGTTCACACAAAGAGGGAACAGTCAGAGACCATGATCTGTCCTTTAATGTTCTCCACTTCAAGCAGTAACTTGAACATTAATGATATTATATCCTGAAATTAATTTTATGGGCCAGATCCTCAGATGCTGTGAATCGCTATGGCTCCACTGACTTATCTGCTATGCTGATTTATGCCATGTGAGGCTCCGTCCCTACTAACATAAAAAAGCTCCAAAATGGGTGAAACTTTCTTGTTTGGTCTGCCTTCCTGGTTAACAATCTAACCCCAATCTTTGCTGAGGTTTTCAATCCCATGCTTCCTTCATCAATTCAGCAGTTCTGCCACATGACGCCAAAGAACCCAACCAAATGATGTGTTCTGCCATGTGAAATCCAACTCTAACCCTTCTAGCAGAGCTGAGCAAAGTGGCACTCCTGGGAGGGAAAATTAAGCATTCCAGGTACCAGTAAGCTGGGAAAGATGGAGTGTTTCAAAAAACACTATTATTAATTATTATTATTATTTTCTCATATTCTCTTTTATTAGTTGTAAGGTGGCAGAGCCTAGACGCCCCAGTCAGGGATCAGCTTCCCATTGTGCTGAGCACTGTGCACAGCTAGAACAAAGGGACTGTCCCTGCACCAAAGATCTTGCAGTCCAACAGGAAGGACTCAAACAAGGCTTCTGGGCTACGGAACCCCATGCTACCTCCATGCAAGGGATAAAGTGGCCATGCAGAGGGCTATTTGCATTTCCTGCATCATGGATAGGTAGACTCCATGCTGGCTCTGAATATGCCAGCATGGAAGGTAGAATTAGGTGTGAGCTGGGGAGACGTTATTACATCCATGTTTATTCAGATCCAGAGGCCAAAAAGCCCAACTTTGACATCTCCTAGGGTGGAAACTATGACATCTCCTAGAATGGTGCAGTGACTGTGACACTGCACCCCATATGCTTCATAGTGATATTATTATGATATCATTATGACATAATTCTGATACATTTTGTACAAGATAAGTCATTGGGAAAGTTATGATTTGCTGAATATTATTATCCCATTCGTATGCAAATATCACTTTTGTATCTGAAGTTATAAATACTGACTATGTATCTTTTATCTCCCACCTGGTGAGTCTTCCTGAGAACACTCCAAACAGCCTGTAAGCAATGGCTGCTATGACTCTACAAGGCCAGGTAACCAGGCCACGTGACTCTGGACTCCATCTTGGGATGTCAGTATTTTTTCACAAACTGGTCTGGGAACTAAGTTTTGAAACAAAGGGTTCCTGCCCTATGCTAAAGCTATATAAGGCAGGGAGTTACATCATCTTGCCCTACCTTCAATGGACATGGAGAAGTATAGATCACATCCTCTTTATAACAGCCCTTAACATATTTGGAGACTTTTTTCAGGTCCCCCTTCTCAAGACTGAACTTGCTCATTTTTTGTAACTTTTCATGATAGGTCAGGTTTTCTAAACCTTTTATCATTTTTGTTGCTCTGGACACTCTCCATTTTGTCCAAAACTTTCTTAAAGTGTGGCTCCCAAATCTGTACTCCAGCTGAGGCTTCACCAGTGCCAAGCAGAGAAGGAAAATTACCTTCTGGATCTTACATATGACACTCCTGTTAAAACATGCCAGAATTATATTTCTTTTTTTTTTTTTTTGCATCTGCATCAGACAGCAGGCTAATATTAAATTAGTAATCCACTATAACCCCCAGATGCCTTTTTGCAGTACTAATGCCCAGCCAGTTATTCCCTATTTTGTATGTGCATTTGATTTTTCCTTCCTAAGTCTAGTACTTTGCACTTGTTTTTATTGAATTTCCTTTGCTGGTATCAGATCAATTCTCCAACTTATCAAGATCATTTTGAATTCTAATCTTGTCCTCCAAAGTGTTTGCAACTCCTCCCAGTTGGTATCAATGAAACTGTTGAATAGCACCAGCCTGAGGCCAGACCCCTGTGGACTCCCACTAGCAGAGTGACTAGATGTCCCGATTTTATTGGGACAGTCCCGATTTTGGGGTCTTTTTCTTATATAAGCTCCTATTACCCCCCACCCCTGTCCCGATTTTTCACACTTGCTGTCTGGTCACCCTACCTACTAGATACATCCTTCCAGTTTGACAGTGACTCTTTGAGCACAGTCTTTCAACCAATTGTGCACCCACTACATAATAATTTCATCTAGATGACATTTCCCTAGTTTGCTTATGAAAATGTCATGTGGGACTGAGTCAAAAACCTTACTAAAATCAAGATACGTCACATCTACCGCATCAACCCATCCACTAGGCCACTAACTGTGCCTAAGAAGGAATGAGGTTGGTTTGGCATGATTTGTTCTTGACAAATTTATCCTGGCTATTCCTTATAACCCAATTATCCTCTAAGTGCTTACAAATTGATTGTTTAACAATTTGTTCTTTCCCTATTCTGAATTGTGTTCCCTCCCCCCTTGTTAGGAATATTAATTGTGTTAAGCACCTGGTCACAATTAACCTTTTCAATGAAAACTGAAGCAAAGTAGATATTAAACATCTCACCCTTCTTGGTATCATCTGTTATTAGCTCTCCTTCCATGCTAACTAGTGAACCTATGCTTTCCTTTGTCCTTCTTTTGCTTCTAAAGTATTTATAGAAACTCTCTGTATTGTGTTTTATGTCCCTTGCTAGGTGTAATTCATTTTGTGCCTTAGGTTTTCTAATTTTCTTCCAACATGCTTGGTCTAGTCTTTTGTATTCCTCCTTAGCAATTTTATCTGTGTTTTCACTTTTGTGGGATTCCTTTTTTTTTTATTTTTAGGTCATTAAAGAGCTCATTATGCAACCATATTGGCCTCTTCTTGTTTTTTCCTTGTGTGAGGATACTTTGCTGTTGTGCCTTTAATATTATCTCTTTGGCAACAGGGCCGGCTCCATTTTTGCCACCCCAAGCAAAAAAAGAAATAAGAAAAAAAAGCCGCTCAAACTGCCAAAGCATGCTCACTTTCACTCAAATTGCCTTTCACCTTTAGATTCGCAATCAATTCTTCCCTGAAGTTAGTTGAGTTGTTTGTCCACTATGACTAATAAATCCTTTTCAGAGTAGTGGCTTTCCAGAGTACAGTCCACCATTCTCCACATATGGCCTGCATTCCTTATTCTAACTTTGCATTTGGCTATATTAAAATAAATGTTGTTGAGCTTGCCAAGTGATTCATCATTGTTTACCTCTCTGTCAGCAGTGATTTTATATTTACTTCCATATCATTTTGCCCATTATCTTTACTGAGCATTATCTGGAACCCATAAAGCATTCAGTATCTTTTGTCAGTAGGGCAACAAAACATGCCAAGAATGTGATGGAGAGTTAAATCCAGCTTTGCTTCCACCCCCCAGCCCCCACCCCCCATGCACTAGTGCTCAGGGGAAGAGCTGCGAGAGTGGTTGCGGAGAGGGAAGGACTTCATTCACAGGGGTCATAGGACAGGGCCGATGAGCTTTTCTGTTTACTTCCTGCTCATATGACATATCTTCACATTCCTGTGGCAATCAGTCACCCTGGGAGAGAGGGGGAATGTGGCTAATTATCAACCAAATTTGTTTCTTCTGAAACATTCCATCAGTTTGTAAGGATATTTTCCTTGTCAGCAAATACAGTGGGAATGTAATTCCATCAGGCAAAATTGATTCACCCAATTAATGGCCCCTTCATTGTATATTTCTATTCTGGTCTCCAACATTCTTTGTTTCCTTTGCAACAGAGTCATGAATGCAAAGCATTTATTGTGTGGCTAACAAAGCCTGCATACATGCTGCAAAGGTTCAGTCAAATCCTCTTTCACGTTGGGGAGGAGTGGGGAAGTTGCCCTGTAGTAATGATTCCTTCCATAGACACTCTTCACCTGTGGTGGTGCATGGAAATGCAGAGCTGCAATCTCTTGGCCGGGATCAAAAAAGGGTTTAACTTTAGCCTGGTAAATGTGGTTCCTCACCACCGGAACAAAAAGAAGGAGGGGAAATTCCGATCCTTGATTGTCTCCGTGAGCTCAGATGAGTGTGTGCTGCGTGGTCCAGAGCAGGGTTCCTGACTAATGGTTTTGGAAACCCAAGCGGCATTTCATGTATTACTCAGCAGGCACTGGTTCTATTAGCCAAAGGCCTCTGCCTCACGCAGGCTTCATATACCATCACAAATAAAGGGGGCTGTGTGGCAGGGAGAGGGAATTCCCCTACGGCCCCATCTCTCTCTTTCTCTCTCGTAGTGACCTGTAAAAGGAAGTGCTAAGACGTGACAGTTGGGTCAGTGTCTCTGACATGGGCTGTGAATCTCAGTACTGTTTTGAGGAGGACACACTGTCACTTTTTCTCTATCGTTTTCTTTTCACTCTCACTCAGCTAGTGGGCAATTTCAGGCCACTGGCTCCAGGTCCTGGGTGAGATTCTGCAGCAGGACTAATGCCAGATGCTGGCTTAGCAGGTACATATTCCCACCCACTTAAAATATGGTCTATAAAATACCTACAGCCTCCTTTATAATCTAGCACAACCCTGGTTCACATGGCAACTGCCACAGCTAACATATCCCAAAATGGTTTGATGACAGGGGAGACGACAGTATCTTGTAACAATGGTTCCCAGCCTTGGTAACTGTGGGCCCTCCATACTACAATGAGTCTGGAATTTTTCATCTACACAGTTTTTCAGTGGAAAAATACCAATTTGTCAAAAAAGATATATTTTTTTTGTCAAGGAGGGAGACAGAGAGAGAGAGAGAGTGTGTGTATTGATGCATCCATCCATCCAGAATAGCCCATACCCCAGGGAGAAGGGCATTTGTTTGGGATGCACAGACCCAGGTTCAAGTCCTAGCTCCAATCAGGCAGAGTGAGAACTTGAACCCAGGTCTCCCTCTTTAAGGACTGGGCTTGCCTAATGGTCAGGGCAGGAGGCTAGCCTAATTGCTGGAGCAGAGATGACCA
The DNA here is from genome assembly GCF_003597395.2 of Chelonoidis abingdonii. Taxonomy (NCBI): domain Eukaryota; kingdom Metazoa; phylum Chordata; order Testudines; family Testudinidae; genus Chelonoidis; species Chelonoidis abingdonii. The sequence goes on along the minus strand of NC_133775.1, from coordinate 65,828,406 downwards.
GGTTTAGTGGCCGGACCTCTGATCAGGAGCCGAGTTATCAAGTCCAGGAAGTGAGTTAGAAGCAGGAACTAATGGACGGAGCCATGGTAAGCCGAACCCCAAGTCCAGAGAGCAAGCTGGAGCCGAGAGCCAGGAATCAGAGCCAAAGTATCAGCCAGAGCAGGGGCAGGAGCCAGGAAATGGGAGCCAGGGAAGGAAACTACGTCTACACTACAGGATTATTCCGATTTTACATAAACTGGTTTTGTAAAACAGATTGTATAAAGTCGAGTGCACGCAGCTACACAAAGCACAATAATTCGGTGGTGTGCGTCCATGTAAAGAGGCTAGCGTCAATTTCTGGAGCATTGCACTGTGGGGAGCTATCCTGTAGCTATCCCATAGTTCCCGCAGTCGCCCCCGCCCATTGGAATTCTGGGTTGAGATCCCAATGCATGATGGTGCAAAAACAGTGTTGCGGCTGATTCTGGGTAAATGTCGTCACTCATTCCTTCCTCCGTGAAAGCAACGGCAGACAATCTTTTTGCGCCCTTTTTCCCTGGATTGCACTGGCAGACGCCATAGCATGGCAACCATGGAGCCCGCTTTGCCTTTTGTCATGTGTACTGGATGCTGCTGACAGAGGCGGTACTGCAGCGCTACACAGTAGTATTCATTTGCCTTTGTGAGGTAGCAGAGACAGTTACCAGTCATTCTGTACCATCTGCTGTGCCATTGTAAATTGGCAATGAGATGATGGTTATCAGTTGTTCTGTACCATCTGCTGCTGTCATGGGTGCTCCTGGCTGACCTTTGCTGAGGTCAGCTGGGGGCGCAAAGATTAAAATGGAAATGACCCCCCTGGGTCATTCCCTTCTTTATGTTCTATCTAAAAATAGAGTCAGTCCTGCCTAGAAATGGGGCAAGTGTATTTGAAGAACAGTGTCATCAGAGGAGCCAGACCGACAGCTGCTCCGTGTCAGATCCTGCAGAAATGATAGCTTCATGCCATTCCTAGGGGGTGTCCCTGCAACAACCCACCCATTCTTCCCTCCTCCCCAACCCTTCTGGCTACGTGCAGGGTCCCCCCATTTGTGTGATGAAGTAATAAGAATGCAGGAATAAGAAACACTGACTTTTTAGTGAGATAAAATGAGGGGGAGCAGCCTCCAGCTGCTATGATAGTCCAGGCAGGACATTAAACTGTGGAGGGGGAGAGGAGCCATAGCATCCCGCTGCTATGATGTCAGGCAGTTAGAATCTTTTCTTTAGACTGAAAGGGGAGGCTGATGGAATTCATTCCCCAGTTGCTATGATGAGGAAGTTACAGCCATTCTGTACCATTGCCGGGAATAACAGGAGTCATTCTATTTACCCAGGCGCCTGCAGCCAACCTGCACTGAGGCCAGTCAGGAGCACTCACGGGCTGATGACGAGGATGGCTACCAGTCCTAGTGCACTGTCGATCTGCCCCGGGGAAGGGAGGGAGAGGATGCCTGCCTTCATTGCCCCAGCACCGTGTCTACGAAGGCTGCAGTAGACATTACGTGAATGAAAAAGTCAGAGAACGATTTTTCCTTTTCTTCACAGAGGGCGAGGGGGAGTAATTAATATCGCTGAAACACCCCGGACATGTGTTTGACCCTAGAGACATTGGGAGCTCACCCAGATGCAAATGCTTTTCGGAGATTGGGCTAACTGGCAGTCCTCAGTTCCCCTCCCTTCCTCCATGCAGCAGTCCATTGATTCTTTGGCTCCGTTACGCTGTCACACAGACACTGTGCTGTGGCTCGCGTCATGCTGGAGCATTTTTTTTCAATGCTTTGCATTTTCGTCTTCTGTAACGGAGCGGATAGAAAGATTGTCCTCCCCATACAGCGTTCAATTCCAGTATCTCCACTATGGTGCCATAGCTGAGAGCTCTTCTTTGGATTTGGGCTGCTCGCCACCCGTTGCTGATCAGAGCTCAATGGCCTGGGCAAACATGAAATGAAATTCAAAAGTTTGCGGGGCTTTTCCTGTTTACCTGGTCACTGCATCCGAGTTCAGATTGCTGTCCAGAGCGGTCACAACAGTGCACTGTGGGATACCGCTCGGAGGCCAATACCATCGATTTGCGGCCACATTAACCCTAATCCGATATGGTAATACCGATTTCAGCGCTACTCCTCTCGTCGGGGAGGAGTACAAAAACCGGTTTAAAGAGCCTTTTATATCGATATAAAGGACCTCGTGGTGTTCTACGGGTGCAGCGTTAAATCAGTTTAACGCTGCTAAAATCAGTATAAACGCATAGTGTAGAGCAGGCCTAAGAGCAGGAGCCAGGAACAAGCAGCAGGAGGGAGGAATAAAGGCCAGGAACAAGGAAGGAGCTGAAAGCATTAGCAGGGAGCAGGACCAGAAACACAGCTGTGGGACTCCGCAGAGCAGCCAGGGACCCAGACCTGCTGCAGGGTTTAAGAATGCACCTGCAGGAGGCCAGGTTTATTAGCTGAATCATCTGAGGGCAGTGAGCTGGGTCTGGGTTCAGCTGTGGGTCCCTGACCCCACATTACAGGTGAGTGCTCAGGGCTATTGGTTAAACAGGGAATTAATGGTCTCTCTTGTTCAAAAGGTCTTGGTTTCATCCCAATACAGAATGGGGAAAAAATTCAAATCTTGAAAATTTTCAAAAGACAGGAAAATCTTTTCCCACCCAGCTGTACTGAACACTTCACCAGAGACACTGAGCACCCCCACAGGATCGGGCCCAATTTGAAACAATCCCTCATGTCAGGTTTAATGGAGCAGATTCTGAGCCCATGTGGATGGATATAAATCCAGAGGAACTCGGTTGATACAAAGAGGATTTCTCAGATTCTACATTGATGGTCAGGAAATGGATTTCTGTTGAGATTTTGAAATTTTTTCCTGTCCCAATTCAGGACAAAAAGCCAAAATCTCAAACATTTTCACTAACTAAAAATAAAAATAAAAAAAAAGTTTCAAGTCAGTTGAAATGCTTTGCTCCAATAAATAGAAATGTTTCATTTCAATTTTGACTTTTTCATTTTTAAAACAATAATATGAAATAACGTGTTTCTAAAGAAAAAGTTATTTTGAACTGAAAAAATCAAAACATTTCATTCAGAAAATGTCAAAATGGGACATTTTCAAAACAAAAATAGTCATCAAAAGGAGTTTCATCCCTTCATTCTTGACCAGCTCTAGCAGACAGCTGAATGTGACTCAGCATTAAGAATTTTTGACAGCAACATACCCCTACAGCATTTGGAATTCTTTAGAACACATCCTTGTCTACTGTTCTATCTATAACAGTGCTTCTTTGAAAAACAGTCTGAAATTCTACAGGTTATGCAGTGATTGAGGTGAATCTTTCATCATCTGGTGAAGACGGAAGCTGAAGTGTGTTGTGAATTTATACTGTGGTTAATTCACCTGCTTGACTGATTACTAATGTGATCTTTACATAAAGAGTTAGATTAGATAGTACACATTGTCCTTGGGGATTAGGGTTATTGTAGTGGGGAAATCTCTTAACCAGCAGAGATCAGCATATCCAGTCACCTGCTCACCGTCTAGATTATCAATTGCAGAATTTCAACTTCCATTTTAAAGATTAGGGGCCATATCCTCAAAAGTAGTTCAATTCCTAGCTTTTATTATTGGAGCAAATCTGAATGATGCAAAGCTGTCTCCCTATATCTGCCGACAGGCAGCTCCCATGCCTCTGCTACTGCTCATAGCATTTCCAGGCAGCATGCTTCTTCTTTCTTCCAAAGGCAAGAGGTAGTTTTCAAATATATCAGACATCTACTAGACAGAGGCCAGTCTAGAAAACAGTCTCCTAAGGAGGGTCTAGGGACAGCATCATGATGGGAGTCCTGGCACCTGGGAAGATGGAAGCTAATTTTCTCATGAGGGCATTGCTACTGGAGCTGGCTGTTAAGCCCCCATTTTGTTCTTTTGTCCCCTCCCCTGGCTAATAGGATTAGTCCATTGACTGGTAGGTGTCTGATTTTAGACTTGCTTAATAATTCTCCATCAAAATGTTTTTTTCAATAGAAAATACAGTTTCCTCATATCCAAAATTTTCCATGGGAAAATTTCAATTTTGATGAAATGTTTCAATTTTCCATCTGGAAAATTTAAACTAAGTATTTCACTTTGGATTAGAGTCACTGAAATCAAAACACGTCAGTCTGTCAAACCAAAATGAAATGTTTTGTTTTGGGTCAGTTCAGCATTAATCTGTGTCTTCTTGAGCTGCCATGGTGGCATATGGGAGTTGTAATTCAGGCGCCCCATGCCCCCATTCTCCCTGATGGACTGGGCTCCCAGGCTGGACTACATCTCTCATGATGCACTCTGGTTGAACCAGCACAGTGCATTATGAGATTAAAACTACAACTCCTAGGAGGCACCATGGCAGGTCGGGGGGGCACATAATCATGTCTAACCAAGCTAAAGCAAAATATTTTGATATTTCAAAATTTCCTCTGATTTGGGATAATAACTGATTTCAATATATTAGCATTCTCCACAGGATGAAAATTCAAATTTTTGACCCATTCTATCCAATATGCTTTTCATGCTCTATCCTTCAGAGCTGACTGATTGATCTGAGATTAAGGTAAACATCTAAAATAAAGTCTGCATGCAGGAGCACACTATGTTTCTCCTCTGTAACATGCCATATCAGATAGGCCTCACAAAATGGCAACCATTTTTATGGCTAGAGGACTCCTAGAAATTTAAAGACAAACCACACAGGAAACAAAAAATGTACCAGTTACTCAGTTTACATAGCATGAACACTACCGTACATTTTCAAGCCCTGGTTACAGGGACTGCTCTGAAACAGCTCAATCAGTGGGACCCTGGTAACTCAGTTCGGCTTCGGCAAAAGGAATACATTTCAAATACCAGTATCGGTAACCTCAGTAGTAGAAGGATATTACCCTGAAAAAGCAGAAGCATAGTTTCCCTTCAAACCTCTCCTGATAATAAAGTCGGGCACAGACACAGAAACAGGAAGGAAATGGTGAGTGAAGCAGGCAATAGAGGCAGCAGAAAGCAGACTGTGTCACAGAAGCGTAAAGAGAGTGGGGTGACACCGCTCTTGCATTTTACAAACTAGTCTTCATTTAATGCCTACTGTTCTACACCTTGTATCATACACAATGTGCTCTAGTACCATCTTTCTGCAAAGAATCACATACTGTAATCTTCTACAAGTGTATGATTTTGTGTTGTGGATGACACTGTATCACAGATATAGGTTGCAAAGAGTCTTGTGGCACCTTATAGACTAACAGACGTATTGGAGCATGAGCTTCCGTGGGTGAATACCCACTTCGTCGGATGCATGAGATACAGGTTGCTGTCCCTTATAAAGAAGCTATTTTTCATAAGCATCAGGCAGTTATCCTCTATTCCTTGCAATATAGTTAGTGATGTAAGACAGGGTACAAATAACCACAGTAAAACAGAGGCTAAGCTAGATTGCAGGAGGAGGCCTGAAAGAAGAACACTGATGCTAGAGAGAAGTAGCATTATTTAGTGGTCAGACTGCAGGACTAGAAGCCAGGAACTCCTACTGAGTACTAATCCCAGCTCTGTGACTGCCTAGCTCTGTTGTCTTGGCAAGTCACTTAACCTCTCTGTCTCTAAGTTCCCCTATATATCAAACAGAGATATTGATACTTACCTACCCAAGCTTAATTACTTAATATTTGTTATGATGAAAGTGCTACTGTATGGAAGGAGTGTTACCCAGGAAATAATGATCAAAGAGGAAGAGAAATGGCTGCAACAACGTGGGAAGAGAAGAATCAGGTAGCAGGAAGGAGGCACAGCATAGCAATGTAATGTAGAAACTAGGAAATAGGACAGAGAAGCAATTCAGACCCTAAACTGGAAAGGTATATGGACATTAAACCTGCAAAGGGTTAGATTCCTTTTTTTAAGTCAATGTCTGGTCTCCCAGCAGCATCAGAAAGCAGGAAATAGTGGAAGGATGAAAGAAATCTCTGTAAGAAAATAAAGTCTCTTATTCTAGCTACTGTGTAAGCATGCAAAGACCTTTAACAAGAGAAGGAGCAAGTGCACTGGACAAACAGGGGCCTGATTCTCCTCTCGCTTGCACTGGAACAAAGCAGGTGCAACTCTGCTGGAGTCAATGGAGTTACAGTCCTGGCAAACCCAAGTAAGAGGAGAAATGGGCCCCCAAGCATCCAGCATGCAAAGGGGAGGCCCAAAGAAGGGGCTTCCTTTTAAACAGCTTAAAGAGGGTGGCCACTCTATAGTTCAGATGAATGGCCGACAGCTCCAGAATAGGAATCTCATAGGATAATTCATGTTCTCAGTGACAATAATCTCAGCCCTCATCAGGTGAGAAGAAATAACAGGGGCCAAACAGAGAGGTTACTGAAATAGCACATGTAGCTGGCATTAATATGTGGATGGGGTGGGCTGTAGCAGGACAGGGAACCTAGAGGAAACTGTGATATAAAAGTAGCTCTCCTCCTTCCCCCACAGGGATTATTTCTCTTCTTCCAGTCATCTCCACTGACTTCAGCTGAGTTACTCCTGATGGACACTGCAGTGCGTGAGAGGAGAATCAAGCCCATGGGTTGGATCTTAGACCTTACATTGTCCAGTCGGTTGTTTCTCCTGCTCTAACCGCTGGCATAAGTTATGACAACTTATCCTCACTGGACTGGATTCAGTCCTGGCCCTGCAGCAGCTGGGGAAATCACTCTTTACATTGTAAAGAGAGGTATTGTGTATCAGTTGTATTGATTGGAATTTTCACACACACACACACGGATGGGTTAAAGGCAGTAGCCTGGGAGTGAGTCTAGCATTTTCCCCCAAAATGATCTGCACAAACTGAAGAGAAAGAGAAGGAAATTGATGGCAACAGGAAAACATGCTGAGTAGGAAGCAGTGATAATAATACATTGTTTGTGTCCATGGTATCTTTCATGTGATTTAGAAGCCTGAGTAAGTTTTCCTGTTTCCATCTCATTGACGGAGGACCTATAGGTCGCACCCAATGATGCACAGCAAATGGTAGAGTGACTACGAGAATTCATTCCTAGTCCAATGCTATAAATGCCAGATAAATTCATTAACCTCAGAGAGGGAGGCAGGAGGGGACAGAGGAACTGATTTTAAAATAGTATGTACAGTGGAAAATTATTAGAAGTATGAGAACAAAGGGCTAGATTCTCAACGGTGTAAATCAGAATAGCTCTTCATATTTCAATGGCGCTATGACTTGTTTGTTCTTGTTTTGTACTGTAGCTGGAGAAAAATATATAAAACAAATATATGGAGGTACATCTATCTCATAGAACTGGAGGGGACCTTGAAAGGTCATTGAGTCCAGCCCCCTTCCTTCACTAGCAGGACCAAGTACTGATTTTGCCCTAGTTCTGTAGGTGGCCTCCCTCAAGGACTGAGCTCACAATCCTGGGTTTAGAAGGCCAATGCGCAAACCACTGAGCTATCCCTCCCCCTACTGTTCTTGCAGAATTCCCAGACTAGCCCAAACCAGGAAGTTTTAAAAATATCACATCCGGAGGGGGAGTAATACAGGCAATCATTGAGATAAAATAAAAACAGGGCTCTTCATCATCAATACAAACTCCTCTCTGGCTGTGTGCACAGTGGAAATTCAGGACAGAAAACCAAACTGCAGAGATGCCCAAATTAAAATCTACCTTGGTTCCCCTTTCCCTAGGCCTGAACTGCTGGGGCCATCTTGTATATCTTGCCATCAGCAAAGTACACAGTGAATCATTTTGTGGGCTGACACCAAGCAGGTGACCTTGATTTCAATACCAGGGAAGATGGATACACTGGGCTCTGATTCTACACTCTAACACAGGAGTGGGCAATCTATGGCCCGCGGGCCGGATCTGGCCTGCCAACCGTTATAAGCCAGCCCTCAAGCTCCCGCTGGGGAATGGGATCTGGGGCTTGCCTCACTCTGGCGCTCCAGCTGAGGAGCAGGGTCGGGGAATGCTCCATGCCGCTTCCAGAAGCAACAGCATGGCCCCTCTCTGGTTCCTATGTGCTCCAATGGCCTCCTGCACCACTCCAATGGGAGCTGCAGAGGCGGTGCCTGTGGATGGGGCAGTGTACAGAGCTGCCTGGCCGCGCCTCCATGTAGGAGCCAGAGAAGGGACATGCCACTGCTTCTGGGAACTGCTTGAGGTAAGCACTGCCCAGAACCTGCACCCCTGAGCCTCTCCCCATGCCCCAACCCCCTGCCCCAGCCCTGATCCCCCACCCACCCTCCAAACTCCTTGATCCCAGCCTGGAGAACTCTCCTGCACCCCAGCCCCATCTCAGAGCCCGCACCCCCAGCCGGAGCCTGCACCCTTTCTCATATCCCAACACCCTGCCCCAGCCCTGATATGCCCTTCAAACCCCTCAGTCCCAGCCCAGAGCACCCTCCTACACCCCGAACTCCTCCTCCCCAGCCCCACCCTCAGAGCCTGCATCCCCAACCAGAGCCCTCATCCCCTTCCATGCCCCAACTCCAATTTTGTGAGCATTCAGGGCCCGCCATACAATTTCTATTCCCAGATGTGGCCCTCGGGCCAGAAAGTTTGCCCACTCCTGCTCTAACATAGTGATAAAAAAGCCCTTGTTTTGAACAGGGCAAGTCCTTGATAAGCAAAGGGCTACTGAGGAGCAGCCAGTGGGAAAAATCTGATGTACTGCTATGAAATAAAGCTGTAACTTTAAGCAGTACTTTAAAATCACTCTGACAGAACCAGATCTGGACATATTGGAAAACAAAACCTGCTGAACTCTTTGCCAGAGGCTGTTGTGAAGGCCAAAACTACAACAGGGTTCAAAAAAGAACTAGTTAAGTTCCTGGAGGATAGGTCCATCAATGGTTATTAGCTGGGATGGGCAAGGATGTTTGCCAGAAGCTGGGAATGGACAACAGGGGATGGGTCACTTGATGATTACCTGTTCTGTTCATTCCCTCTGGGGCACCTGGCATTGGCCACTGTCAGAAGACAGGATACTGGGATAAATGAAGCAGGATGAGTTCCAAAGGAGTCAATAGGCCCTATGTAGCCATATGTCTGACCAGATGATATGGGCCAAAAGGAGGGGCGGGCAGTACTGAAAATGCTCTCTGACTACTTCATAGCACCCCACAGGGGGGAAAGCAGCAGTTAAATCAAGTTTTATGACCACTTTGCATTCATGACCTCATTTGTAAATCTGGCCCAGATATATCTGTAATTACTCTGGATTTGCTCCAAGAAAACCAGGCATTGAATCTGGCCCTAGCTAAACTCTGTGTGACTTGCATACCAGGCCAAATTCGCCTCTCACTACCCCAGTATAATTTCATTGATGGCTCCACTATTCTACTGACTCATTCCCGTGGGACTTGGGGGATGACAATTTACATCCCCCTCACCTGCACCACCCAGTCTTTATTCCCAAAAAGGCCTTGGATTACACAGGGAGATCTTGGCATGTCCTAAGGAGAGTGGGGATGGAAACAGTGCAGGGGAAATGGCTGAGTCACCCTTGTGGGTGGAACAGAAGAGATGTGCGCCTGGAGGGTCTGCTCCATGCATCCATCTACATGAGATGACCTGGCTTGGTGTCTTCATCCACAAGTCTCCACCTCAGGGTGCAGCTGCCAATGAAAGAGTTCAGTAACAAGGCACTGAAAGGGGAAGAACAAGATGACATACTTAGAACTTTCACTTTTCACATGAACTCCTTGTACACAAACTGCTTATCGGAGTTTTCACTGGGCTTTCTTGGGGGAAAGTATTCCTGCAATAGCCTCCAGCACTTGGCAGTAACTAACACAGTCAGAGCTACATAAACCCTTGTGTAACGCCGCTCCTGCAGTACACACTTAATGGGAAACGGCCTGTAAAGGCAGAGTATAGATATAGTCAACTATAGGCCTGCAAAACAGGAGATGTAGTTTCTATTGCCGGCCCTCCTGTGGGTTTCATGAGTTACTAAGAGAAACGTAATCAAAGAATCCCCTGAAGGGCTGTGCTCCCAGAAAATCTATTTTCAGAAGCTACATTGGCACATGTAAGCCAGCGGAAAAGCAGGATGGACGAGAAGTGAGTCCATGGTCCAAATGCGCAGAGATTTTGGAGCCAGCTTGTTTTATTGCATGCTGTGTCTGCAGCACCATGTCCTGCTGTGCCTGGATTCTTGTGGCTCCCCCCAAGGTCACTGGCTAAATGTGGCACTTGATGGAATTGTCCAAGCGGCCAAAGATGACTGGGAATTGCTGAAGGGACCACTTTTCTGGTGCTCCGTACAGCCTCGTGATAGGGCAATTTTCAATACCCATGATGTATCTAGCCTATGTGGGCAGTGCTATGTGACCATGCCACTATCTGTCATATTATTCTATGCTAATGAAAAATTTACATACGCTAATTAACGCAGTGAACCCAAAACTACTTGATCCAAAAAATGCCAGGCAAAATCCAAGTGAGCCCAGTCAGCTGGAGGAACCAGAGCTGTCTCCAGTGATCCTTCCCCTCCTGACAGCTTTCCCTCAAGCAAGTGCCTCCATCTTCATTGCCACCAGCTCTGCTTGCCATCTCACTCCCTGATTTGCCACCATAAGCCAATCCCATGGTTGTATCCGCTTTCCTCCCTCTCCCATTCCAACATCTTCCTCTCTCACACCAATAAAATGTCCCTGCTTGCTTACTTGGGAGCCCAGCTGCCAACGAAGGCGAAACTGGAGCTCTCCCTCTTCTGTATCTTCTACCTTGTGTCTGTCACTCCTAGCTGCCGTGAGCCCAAGCTGGCTCCCTGAAGTTCTGAAAGCAAGTGGCACACACCTGTTCCCGAAACCATGCTCATCCCCTGGCCTGCACCTCTCTTCTGGTTCACCAGCTCCCCCCGCCCACCTCTTTTTAGAAATTCTGCACTCGCTCAATTCCTGCATTTGGGGCCAAGGACAGGCATTCATGCTGAGATCTGTACTCCTAGGCGCGTCTGTTCCTCAGTTCCTCCAGCTGCAAAAGGGGGATGAGAAGACAAGACCGAAAACTCAGCAAACCCACCAAAAAAATACAGGAAATGCTGAGACATCCTGGAAACGTTGCGAGCAGCAACGGAAGGGCCATTGTGCAGCTTCAGCATTTTCTGACATTAGCAATTTACAGTAAAAGCCAGAAGTAGGACAGCAGTCAGTCCTCTGCGTGGGAGGACAGCAGCTGTCGATGCCAGCCATGGGACTACCCTGCGGTGAGCTGTGGGTGTGCATATCAGTGTTGGTGAACCCTGATTCAAAAGGGGCAGGTGTGGAGGTAGCAGGAGGTGCTGCTTGCAGAGTCACACAAGCATGTCTTCACAGCACCCAGGGGAGCTTTCTCTTTCTCTTTCTCATCCTGCCCAGCGAGGAGGCCTTGGGCAGCATCTGCCTGGAACCTGACAGCTCCCAGGGTCTCTCTGCAGCTCTGCAGGAGTTTTATGGCTGAGAAATCTCTACAGCAGACTGCAGCTTAGCTTCCTAGCTAGGGGTGCTAGCTGTTTGGTTTTCAACCAGAAAGTCTGGTCAAAAAGGGGATCTGACACTGTCCGGTCAGATCTATTGACTGAACACCCAAAGTCCAGTTACTGCAGGCAAGGGAGGTGGGGAGGCACCAGGTCATCACCTGCACCAGCCCCTACTGAGCCAGGGCCATCTCTTACCTGCATCAGGTGGCTGCAACTCCCAGTCCCGGCTCTGCAGAGGAGTCCATCCCGACTCACGCAGGCAGGGAGGAGAGGGGAAAAGCAGTGACCAACGAAGGGAGGGGGAAAGAGGAGCGAATTGGGGATAGAGTCTTAGGGGTAGTGGCAGGATTGAGGTGAGGTCTAGGGTGAAGGAGGGGCAGGGGAGGTTCCAGCACTCCTGCTGGAGTGTCCAGTATTTTAAAATCACAAAGTTGGCAATCTTATTCCTAGCTGCAGCAGGAGAGACAGACCTGCCAAACATCACATATCTCGTGGGGCACATGATCAGCAAGGCTGCCCTGCCTGCCCACGCCTCAGGGACAATGTCAAACGTGAGATTCTCCCTCACCAAATCCCCTAGGGGGAATGTGCACTGAGCTGCAAGGCCAGAAGGAGCATGGGAAATCCAGTCCCAATGCTTCTACTGATTATTTGATATGTCTGTGCAATTCACAGCCCTTATTAATGAAGGCCTCAAGCCCTTTACTTTAGGGGCAAGGCAGCTATTACTTACGCAGATCTATAAGGAGATTCCAGGATTGCCACTCTGTCTGTGTGTCACGCTGAAGCCTACAGTGTCAGCTGAGTCTGTATTAACTGATGGAAACAGCCATAGCGTGGTTGAGATAGCTGGAGAGAGAGAGAGAAAGAGAGAAGATGCTCTCCTTTTAAGTCAGTGTAAGGCCCCTGTAATAGTTGTAATGATTTATTCCAAAATGTATCTTGAAGTGAATTTGGATGTCACATTAATGCTCACTGTATTTTTAGAGTTTGTATTTTGGCTAGTGGGAGCCGGCCCTTTAAGAAGAGGTTTGAGGCACCTAATTGTAGATTGTGTTGGAAGAGGCCTAACCAAGAGCAGTGTTTGAGAAACTTGCCTGCTACTGCCGTATAGTTAAACTGAGGGCTTCATTTATCAGGGCTGCCAGTCAATGCCTGGCATGACCCACAAAGCCATATAATTTCTTTAAGCTGAAATGTATGGTTATATGCAAATTATTTGCAAATTAACAATCTGGCTCATTAAATAATTTGCATAAAATTTCACTCAAGGTCCTTCACCAAACTTGTCAGCTAGATTCATACTAATCACACTGCACATTATTCCCTACAAAACCCCTGCAAGATGGTGAGTAAACATTACTATTCTCTGGTTTGGGGGAGGGGGAAACTAAGGCACAGATATGGAGTGATTTACCCAAGACCATATAGTAAACCAGAGGCAAACCTTGGATTAGGATGCAGGACTTCCTGGTTTCCAGCCCTGTGATCATTCATTTAGGCTGTGTCTACACTGCAATTAGACACCCACAGCTGGCCCGTGCCAGCGGACTCAGGCTCATGAGGCTGTTTAATTGCAGGTAGATGTTCCAGTTCAGGCTCTGGGAGCCTCCCACCTCGCAGGATCCTAGATCCTGGGTCTCACCCTGAGCCTGAAAGTCTACACTGCCATTAAACAGCCTCATAGCCCAAGCCAGCAGGCACAGGCCGGACATAATTGCAGTGTAGACATACCCTTGGGCCAGGTCTACATTACTACATGAAAAGTCCGCACCCCTGAGAGAAGCAGATGTACCAGCCTAGCCCCAGGTGTAGACAGCACTATGCCAGCAAGAGGGCTTCTCCCAATGACATAACTAGTGCCTCCTGCAGAAGTGAATTAACAACGCTGATGGGAGAAGCCCATTGATGTAGTAGCATCTTCACTGATGTGCTACAGTGACGCAGCTGCACCAGCACAGCTTTTAAGTGCAGACCTGCCCTTAGTATCACTGACCGACACCTCTGGAGAGTTCCACTGAAGACATGTTGCCAACACAGACTAGCTACACACGTACTTACCCAGAAGTACCTAGCTGGAGCTTTCAGTTGTGATTTCCAGTCTCCACTCATCTGCACAGACAATGAAGCTGTAAGTGGCTTTCTGCTCTGCAGTTCTCAGTAGGAAAGAAGAGAAAGCACAATAGCCTTACTGTAAAGAGGTGACTATTTTAATAACTTGTGATGAAGTCAAGTTTCCGTCTGTTACTTGGTTAATAGCAAAGCTTTGCCTTTTTAAATTTGTTAAACTCTACTTGGAAAACTAAACCACATTATTAGCACCTCATCACAAGTAACTTGTTAATGCTTCAGTCTGAGTGTGATCTACGGTGGTTTTGCAATATGAGGGATGGATAATGTTGCATGGCTCATTTAGCTTTGTGCCTTTGTACAGTTTGATTGTCAATAGTAGGAATAGCCTCTAGTTTACTGTCTGTGTGGAGCCCAGAGCTAAGAGAATGCTAAGCCATTCGGGCTTTGCTGTCGAAAAATCAAGCTTCTGCGGCACTTTTCAAAGTGCATTTAGACTTTGGCAAACGTGGTTTTCAGGTGAATTTTTAGCCACAAAAATTTGTCAGTTTTATTAAGAAATTCAGTCTCCACAGTCTAAGTACTGCGGCCAGCTCGCGTGCTGGTCACTGCAGCTGCAGGGTGGGGGAAGTACCTTCTGAAGCCCAGATCTTGAGTTATTTTGGCCCCATACATGTTCCCCTGAGGCAGAAAAATAAAAGTCAGTAGATAAATAATGCAAATACTAATAGCATGATATTCAGATTAATTCAAGTTCCTATGAAGGGCAAATGCACCACCTCAGCAAAGGGGCTATCCCAGCTCCTGCTAGGTCAGAACTGTATCAAGAAGGGAGACTCTTAGCAATGTTCCCATAAAAAGAAAACCAAGGTGACTCAAAGTGAAATCCTAAACTTTCCAGTGTTTTTTCTAAAACCAGTGGCTTTAGGAGTAAAACTGATATGTCACGCTTGTTTCATTGGAAGATACAGATTTAAAAATATAAGGCCTTGGACTGATCTGACTCATGGCAAGGTAAGCTGGGAGCAACCCTACTGAAAATTTGTGCTGTTACCAACAGCGTAAGGTGGGTACCAGAGTCAGGAGAATGAGGCACAGGGAGTTCAAATTCTCCACGGGGGCAGGATTTCTGCCTCACCGTGTTCAGTGTGAAATATCCAGCAGCGAGCCGCTGACAGATTCCTCCAGGGTTCACGGCAAGGAATATCCCCTGCTGTTGAAATACTTATCAGGGGCTGCGATATTGAGACCAGTGGTTTCCAGCCTTTCCATGCAACAGTGCCACTTTGCCACACTTAGGCTTGAAGCCTTAATCTCCTCTGCTTTGTACTTTGCATGAAGCGGGTGTAAACTACCACCAAGCTGTTCCAGTAGCATTTCACACTCATGCTATGTGTGTGTGAATGACTACACAAGAGACAAGGCCAAGAACATTCAGGCTCCTTGGTGCTGCCAATCAACAACCCTGAATGTGCAGAGCGGCACTGAAGCTAAAACGATTCCTGAGAATAAGATCAGGGCCAATAGCACAACTTTCTCTGGAACTCTTGAATATCCTGAATTGTTTGGCAACCAGCTCCAAACTGTTTAAAATTCCTAGTGAGCTCCACAAATGGAACCGGACTGGGAGGAGCAAAGATCAGCAACCAAGATAGAATAATAGTACAAAGAGCTCTTGGGAAATTAGAAACAGACAGAAAAACAGCAAGATGAGACTCAGCTGCAGCCCATACATCTGGGCCAAAATAATCCAACCCGCAGAGGGAAATCTAAGGAAGGGGTAATGCTTGAAAGAGACCTAGAGGTTACATGATTAGACATGAGTTTGTAGCGTGAGATGGGTGCTTTGGGCTGTATATGTAAAGGCTTACATTTCAGAAGCAGCAGTAATATCTCCCCTCCAATGCCTGCTCTAAACTAGGGACTTTTTTAAAGAAAATTCCAACCATTGCTAACCGTGATTCAGCTGTGCCAGTCTGAAGGATGGCAGGAGCCTTAGTGGAAACAGCTCCATAGTCCTGGCATCCATTTTCAGGAAACTCATTAGCCTCGCTTCCGGCAGGGTTAGATATCAGAGTGCTGCGAACAATGGCTGGAGCCAGCCAGCCATCTAAACTAGGGATATGTCTACACTACAGGATTATTTCGATTATACATAAACCGGTTTTGTAAAACAGATTGTATAAAGTCGAGTGCACGCGGTCACACAAAGCACAATAATTCGGTGGTGTGCATCCATGTACTGAGGCAACGTCGATTTCTGGAGCATTGCACTGTGGGTAGCTATCCTGTAGCTATCCCATAGTTCCCGCAGTCGCCCCCGCCCATTGGAATTCTGGGTTGAGATCCCAATGCATGATGGTGCAAAAACAGTGT
>NC_133775.1:65632708-65810783 GCF_003597395.2 Chelonoidis abingdonii | reverse complement strand
CCCGGAGGCCAATACCGTCGATTTGCGGCCACATTAACCCTAATCCAATATGGTAATACCGATTTCAGCGCTACTCCTCTCGTTGGGGAGGAGTACAGAAACTGGTTTAAAGAGTCCTTTATATCAATATAAAGGGCCTCGTTGTGTGGACGGGTGCAGCGTTAAATCGGTTTAACGCTGCTAAAATTGGTATAAACGCATAGTGTAGACCAGGCCTAAGCCTCCCAAAGTGCTCATTGCAGCGCAACTGAACTGGCATCAGCACAGTGACAACTGTTTTATAAAGTCTCTCATCTGGCTCTGGCACAGCTGCCCCTAGACACTTGTGATACATTCTTGGCACTGCATGGCCAAAAGATATTTACAAACTGGTGGGAGTTCAGAGAAGTTCAGTAAAAGTGACCTGGGAGCATGAGGAAATATTGCCAATGTTTATCGTAGTTAAAGGATGACCAAGGAGGGACATGACGACACTTGAAAAATATGTCCAAGCCATAAACACTAAGGAGGGGGAGGAATGATTTAGTGTGAGTCCTATGGGGGTGTCTAGAAGGAATGGGAAAGTTTAGGCAGAATATAAAGAAAAATCTTCCCTTAACCAGTGGAAGAGTCTCCCCGGGAAAACAGGAGAAGCTCCTTCAGTTGGGACTAGATTGGACAAAACACTTGACTATGATCAGCAGGAAACAATCCTTCACTGACAAGGAGATGGTAAGAATTCTTAGAGGCTGATTCGCACTCTAATCTATTAGCTGACTGTAGCTCAGTTACAGTCACACCTGTGTAATTGAGTGCAGTGTTGCCCTGTCATTCTAACTCTACAAGTACTCCAAGAGCTCAGTAGACTTAAACAGAAGTGACATCTAGTGGGCTTATATGGAAATATGGGGCAGAATATTCTTTTTTTAAAAAACTCCTGGGTGTATTTTTAATCTTGATTTCTTTGGGGCTGGCTAATTTGGGGTACTGCGAAGCTGTAACAAACAAGTTTTCTTAAAACCACCTAACCCCCTTCTTGGACTGTTAGGAAAGAAGGTATTTTCCCCCAAGCAAATTTGGTTCTTCCTATACAAATCAGACCAGCAGCCAAATGGGGAAGTGAAATAAATGCCTGTGCCAAAGCGTTTAATGGTACATGCTATAGGTGAAAAGTACCCTCCAGTCTGAATTGGCAAATGAAATGAGTGGACATCTACCATGTCTGAGAACTCTGAACAGCAATTCTTCTGTTTCTGAGGACAATGGCATAGAATTTATGTCCTTATATCCTCACCCCTGAGAAGCTGCAGTAGTTAGTAGCAGGTTATGGCAGGATCAAACAGATAGATGGTCTGGTAATATCCCCAGATATCTCCTCAGATGTTGTGACTTCCCCAGCTCAGACAAAAACTTTTTTGACATCTATAGCACTTTCCATCCACAGATTTCACATCAGGCCTACACAGAGTTACACCGGTTTAAACTAAAGGTGTGTTTTCAAACCAATCCACTTAAACTGGTTCAGCTTTGCATGTGGATACTTTTTAATCAATGCGCATTTGGTTTATAGCAGTTTAGCTTGCACCCAGTAAGCTCAGGTCTTATGTGCACACAGAAGTGGCACTACTGGTTTTACTGAAATCTGGTGAGATGCACCTGATGTGACTTGGGTTTTCTGAATCTTTTGGACCCTCTACTTACAGTGACACAGGATTTCAGTGCCCCATGGCGAATCTTTGTCAAGTCCCTACCTGAGCTACTCTGATCTCAGAGACACAAATGAAGAAGACAGCTTCCATTCTGAATAGCAAGACTCAGAGTGAATAAAATACTCAATGTGTTTCATCAAAGAATAATTCCTAATCATGAACAGTTCTGAGAGCATGAATAAATCTGCTCACAGATATTCCATGAGAGAAGACAGAGGCAATATTCACATTCATTCAGCTCTAATATTATTAATACTAAGTCCAGGAATGTGACCCCACTTTACCACTTACAACTGTGTTCATATCCATCTACACTGGTGTGTCACTTACCACAGGCTGCAGAGTTTGGCCTGGAGACTTATGTGTAAGATGTACCCAGTTCACTGCAACCTGAATTTGGACTCTGGAAGGCTCTCAGACCCCAGGCACCCAACCCACTTACTGCCTAGCGAAATAAAGCCCTGGTCTACTTTATGACTTTAGGTCAAATTTAGCAGTGTTACCTCGATTTAACCCTTGACCCATCCACACAACAAAGCCCATTTTTTCAACTTTAAAGGGCTCTTTAAATCGATTTCTTCACTCCACCTCTGACAAGAAGATTAGCACTGAAATCGGCCTTGCCGGGTCAAATTTGGGGTAGTGTGGACGCAATTCAACAGTATTGGCCTCTGGGAGCTATCCCAGAGTGCTCCATGGTGACCGCTCTGGACAGTGCTCTCAACTCAGATGCACTGGCCAGGTAGACAGGATAAGGCCCGCGAACTTTTGAATTTCATTTCCTGTTTGGCCAGCATTGTGAGCTGATCAGCACAGGTGACCATGCAGAGCTCATGCAGAGCTCATCAGCATGATGTGCACATTGCCGGGGCACATTGCTTGGCCCATACTTTGTGAGAAGTCTATGACCATGTCTATGTCTTCATCACTCTTGTCACCGTGCTGCCGTTGCCTACTCGCCTGGTTTTGCACGAAACAATTGCCTGCCATTGCTCTAACGGAGGGAGGGGCAACTGATGACATGGCTTACAGGGAATTAAAATCAACAAAAGGGGTGGCTTTGCATCAAGGAGAAACACAAATAACTGTCACACAGAATGGCTCTCTCAAGGATTGAACTCAAAACCCTGGGTTTAGCAGGCTATTGATTTCACAAAACAAAATCAGGTCAATTTCTTGTTTTGATCCACTCCATCTATCTTTTACATCTTAGGCTGGCAGCAGACGGTGCAGTATGACTGCTAGCCATCGTCATCTCCTGGGTGCTTGGCAGAAGATGCTGCATTACGATTGTTAGCCATCATCATTTCCTGGCTGCTCGCCAGAAGACAGTGCAGTATGAGTGCTAGCCATTGTCATCTCCTTGTCCCATCAGGCACTGGGATCTCAACCCAGAATTCCAATGGGTAGCGGAGACTGCAGGAACTATGGGATAGCTACCCACAGCTATCCACAGTGCAACACTCTGGAAGTCAACACTAGCCTCAGTACTGTGGACACAGTCCGCAAACTTAATGCACTTATAGCATTTTGTGTGGGGACACACACAATCGACTGAATAAAAACGATTTCTAAAAAAATAACTTCTATAAATTCAACCTAATTTTGTAGTGTAGACATACCCAAAAAAATCAGGAGGTTTTAGACAAGTTCTTCCTCCTGAAAGATGGGAAATGTGGGGAGGGGAAGATCGTCACTCTCAACCCTGGGAGAAATGGGGTACAGCAGGGAAGCTTAGATAGAGCTGCACCAGATAAAGTTGCCCTGGTGTTACTGATTACCACCTTAGCATCAAAAGAACCCTAGACTCACAGTTGCCCCCCGCCAAGCGGAGATTCCTCACTCTCTTAGTCTCCTCTTCCTTATTTGCTTCCCCCTCCATCGCACTTGTCTCTGTGTTGTTGTGAGCAGAGTTAAATCTTTAAATGGGTCCAGTTAAAACACTGTTGAAACTGATGGCTGTGAATGCACTCTTCATTTCAGAAGCTGTAAGAGACAGTTAAGGGGACACACCTAAAACCCGGCTTCATGGCAACTGCCCAGAAACTAGCACCCTATGGGCAGGAGATTCCACTGGATATTGTTCTGACTAGGTGGAAGTGTGTGTCTCCATGGAACAGACCAGCTGGGAGAAGCAGACAAGAGACTGAGAGAGACACAGAGCAGAGCAAGAAAGTCAAGCGGTAGCCTGTGAATATGATGTGGCCCTGGGAGAAACCAATGTTTGGGGTCAGAGGTGCTGGCTGAGAGAAGCTTGAGCCAATCAGCTGAGAAATTGCTCCTTTTATTTTTGGTTCCTCCTATGTTCAGAGAAGCAAGACTTTGTAAATAAACAAGATTATGTTAAAAAAAATTTCACTCTATCATCAATTTCTGCTGGAACAACGTGCAAGGTTCCAACCTTTGACTAGGGTTGAAAAGAGGGAAGAGTATTATTGTCTGCCAGCGAGATCTGGGGATGGATCACAGCACCTCCCCAGGGGTACCCACTTTGAGGGGCAGGAGGAGTCAGGAACAGGGCTCAAAGGAGACAAAGGGCTCTGCAGCAGCAAAGGTGGGATGGTCCATCATTGGCTTCTGAGCACTACCCAGACACTGTGCTGCACTTGCACACACCCCAGTAGTCCCCAAAGAGACATGAAGCAGGAAAAGTGACGCTGCTAAACCCTTTCCCCAAGTACAACTCAGAGGCTAGTGGAAGAAAGGTCATTTGGGCACCATCATGCTGTGGTCCCAGCTGGGATTTCAAGGGTTTTTCACTGTAATTAGAGCTTCTTCAAAAGAGCTGTAAGAAAGCCTCTCTCTCTTTCTCAGGGACAGTGCCACTTGGAACGTACAGTAAGAAAAGTCAGGTGCGATTCTGGGTGTTTAATTAAACGGTCTCACATCAGCCAGATCAACACTTGTGAATGGTCCAAAGGCTGGTAGCACAGCGACTGTGACTAAAGCACTCCAGTATACTCAGCACAGCAATCAGGACCTCACACTGAGCAGAACTAGGGCTGTGAATGCACGACCAAAGCCTTAATCCTGTTGAGCATTGGTTTAGAGCAGAGATGGGCTGGAGCCGCAGTATGGTTTGTGAGTATTCACACCTTTGGCCCATCTGCTCTCAAGTTAAGGGCCATTTTCAAAATTCAGATCCAAACCTGGGTTCCAATTTCAAATGGCTCCCAGCACGTGGTGGGGAGGGTGTAGCTCTGGGGGTCCAATGGAACATCACCTGGACACAGAACCAGCTGCACTCCTGTTCAATTCAACATTACTACTGCCCTCGTCTCTGGCTGCGCCTGATTCCCCATGGCCCTGCACTTTCTGCAGTCATCTCCATCTCCGCAAAGTGCGCGCAAAATGCTACTAAGCCAGAACAGCAACATTTTCCATCTCCCCTGCGCTGCTGTAGATGACCACAAAGGTGCCAGGCTACAGCCAATCTAGGCCTTTATCTCCTGGGGATGCAACAAAAGGACTTTAAACCACATTCCCTTTTCCAGCTACAGTGGCTGGCCAGAAGCAAGGAGTTCCCCGCCCCTGTCCCGGGGCTGCACCTTGTGGGTGGTGGGCACTGCACTGGTCCCAGCCACTTCACTTTCCTTGCAGAAGGGAGAGCAAACACTTGTCTTTCCCAAAGGGCTGCATGCAGCTCTTCAGGGCTACGTGATCTCCCCAGCCCAAAGCAATCAGCCTCAGCCAGTAGCTAACTGCTAGGTGTGGTTTTAGAGAAATCCACCAGCATGCATAGGATAAGCTCTTCCTGCAGTCTGACCAAGGGGCAGAGTGCAGGGGGGAAAGGACTCAGTGTGAACAGAGCAGAGTTCTCTATGGAACAACAGAGCAGGTATACAGCAGAAGCGTCTCAGCCCTGCCCACCAAGGTCAGCCCATCCCCGATGACACTGCCAGCCACCGCCAGTGCCAGCTGTAACGATGCGCGTGGGCATGTCCTCAGGAGAGGGATTCACCAGGCCCAGATTGAGACCATACAATGGCACAAATGCCACCGGCAGCTACCGCTGTCCATCGCTGGATCCAAAGCAGCGCTCCAAAGCTGACAAGCTCTCTGTCTCATTCTGAAATCACCTGTGCCTGCCACTCACAGCACGCAAAACAAATACTACCTACTAAAAAAATCCCTGGGACAGCAGCTGCCCTCTGTTAACTCCATGCATTGTCCCTGGAAGTCACTGGAAGTGGATTTCATGGAGTGCAGGGGTCTTACTGGATACTAAATGTGCATCCTTGTACAGTGTATGACAAAGACAAGGGAGAAGCTGCGTGTGAGAGGAATGCATGAACCAGATTTTCAGAGCTGTTCCTCCTTTCCCATTTGCATCCCCCGAAGTCTGTATTTGCATGTGCATGCAGCTGCTCTGGGCCACGTAGTGGGGTATTAGGGACATTTGGAGAACCCAGCCCAATAAATTCAACTGCCCAGCCTCGGCTGATACGGTTCACATTACTGAGATAGGAAATATTGATCAGTGCTCCAGGGTTACCTCCTGCTCTTCTCACCACTTCCCTATGATCTTCAGCTTCCATGCACACAGGCATCAGGTCCAGGCAGAAAGGACCCTGGCTTAACCTCTCCAAAGCACAGTGCATATAACAGTGCAGTCCCTCCCACTCCACCCAGTACTGTAGCTGGAAAGGATGAAGGCAGCATCCTTGGGACCCAGGCACAATATTTGGAGGGGGTCTCAATCCAGCCAGTGAGGTCAAACACAGGATATGAGCCAGCATCTCAGTTTGCCAGAATGTGTTTATTCAAGTCCCTCACCACGTGCACTCAGAAACAAAACTGCCTCTGTTTGGGTACATGGAAAAGGTCACAGCAAAACCAGAGAGTTTCACAAAAAACAGACAATTCTGAAAGACAATGATAAGGGTTTGTTCTCTTCAGTGAATCTGAGTCAACTTTTTCATCTTCGTTTTATATGAAACTCTTCTGGTTTTCGGTGACCTTTCTTAGGCAGCTGTGACATGCTGCTAGCATTTGATACTGACATAACTGGGGGACACAATAAAGGGGAATTGGTGTTCTATTGTTCTCAGGTTCCCAGCACTGAATGGGTGACACCAACAATTTAGCAAGAGTATTCCTAGTGGTTAGAGCAGAGGACTGTGCATCACACCTCCTGTGTCCTGTTCTTAGCTCAGCAGCATGCTCATGATGGGCACAATCCAACTTTCCACTGAAGTGCATGGAAAGCCTCTCTCTAACTTCAGCGGAAGTTGTACTGGGCCCTATGTGATGCTGCGCAAATCACTCAGGCCTTCATTTTCCCAAAGGGTCGCTCATGTTGAGTCCCCAAATTTAGACACCTAGCATCTGATTTTTAGAGGCATCGAGCACCTAAGACTGGACCTGATGTCCGTCTGCCAGTCCATTTGTGAGTTTTCTATTGCTGGCCATCACAACAATATCAGAGCGTCTCCCCTGTAAAAATCACAGCAATCGAAAAGCCCCTACTGAACTTATAGAGTCTCCCATGTGGTTCCCTTTTTGGAGTAAAAACTTGCTTCAGGAAAGGTTTGTGAATGTATTTAATTAATTTATTTGTTTTAGGTTGATTTGTTCCAGATTTTTTTTTCATGCTGGGGAGAGGGTAGTTGGGAGGGGTTGTTAGAAGGGGGGTGACACTGCTGTGAGTACCACTTTTCCTGAAGAGGGAGGGTTTTGCCATATTTCCCAAAGATGGCCAGAGGCTGGACTGCTCTCATCACCTCTTATTGGTTCCATAGCCATCAACCTGGGACCAGAATCCAGGTTTCCTGACTGCTAGTCTCACTTCCTATCTACTGGACAATGTCACCTCCATCTCTCAGCACTTTCATTAACACCAAAATTCAGCAGGACGAGACAAATCAAAAACGGGGACGGAAGGGGGGAACGGATACTGAGGAGAAGACGAGAGAGGAGGTTTTATAGGAAGTCTCTTTGGCCCTCTGCAAATGCAGGAAATTAATCTTTCCTAGTGGGGTTAAGGCTGCATTCCTACATCGTGAGACAGCAAGCACATTTTTCATATTGAGTCTCTAGTCTGTGTTTTCTCAACTGGCAGTTTCTATTTCTCAACTTCGAGTTCATGATTCCTTCTGTCTGTGCCGTGCTCTAGGCAACTTCTCAGCTTCCCCCAGCCAAGTTCCTGTTACATTCTCATCTCGGGCACTTGCTTTCCTATAACCCTCCCACTCCTGGTGAAGAATCCTGCACTACATAATTATTGATAGGGCAAGCTTATTGGTTTTCCTGGCTAGGAAATGGTTCTGTGTGGGAGGGGGGTGTCTGCTCTGCTGATTAATACATTAATGGGGTCAGGCATTGCTGAGTGCTTAATGATGTAGTTTTGCTAGTATTTTGCTAGTTTACAGTATTAAGCCCACCAGAACTTAGCCAAATAGGTGAAAGTATATTCACACAGGGACAGACAGAGACATACACCATGGTTACATTCGCCCAACCAGAAAGTTTCAGTAAACATGCTGGTAGGAGCCCACCACACACAAATTCCTGTCTGTAGATAACTTATTGCCCAAAGAAACCTCAGCTTGGTTCATCAGCAGTGCCAGGTTTTGGGTCAGGTCTCTGCTTGGCAATTCAGTCCTCCTGCTTGGTTAGAAGAGACACCGCTGCTCCATTGTGCATTTCCCCTGATGCGCTGATGTCAGTCGCTTCCAGCTAACTGCAGCTGAGGGGGCTGATTGGCTCATTTCTGGTATTTCTAGAGGGCTTTTCTGAACCCCAGCAACAAGTCCTGCTTAAAGAAACTTGCTCCTGCTCATTCAAGCTCTCACCGTTCTTTTCATCCCCTACACAGAGCTTTCCTCGGCTCTGGCTGGCTGCTTTACCTTCCCCTTCACCGACTCCATGTTAGAATCTCTCCATGTGTTCGTTCGGCATTACTTAACCTAACTGCCCCCTAAGGACTCTTCTGACGTAGAAAGGCAGGACCCTGTTCTGGCCCTTAGACCAAAAATCCCACCTCCTGCTTCCTCTCTGGAGCAGGAAGTAAAAGTAAACCTGGCACTAGGCTGTGATCAGCCAGGACTTCCCAGGAGAAATATGCTGAAGGGCCCTGCCTTCTCCAGGCTCTCTTCAGCGCAGCATAATGCAATGGGACACTTGCCTCAGGCGCCATGAACAAGCTGGGACCTACATCTGAAGTTCCCCTGAGTCCTGGATGCTTGGATCCAGTATTCTGCTTTCCAGGGATTGGATGCCAAAATCTTCTCTTTATCACATACCAGGTACAGCACGGGCAGTGGCAGGGCCCACTTCCTTGAAGCCCATGCCATAGCAATGTGCCTCGCCTGGATCAGGAAGGATTACCATTAGGCCTGGAAGGGTGGGAGGTTTTTCTTGCCTCACTCTGTCCTTGGCCTTTCTGCTGAGACTGCCAAAACAGGAGCCAGCTGTGGCTGTGATTTTTTAGGACACCTGTCCAGGAGGAACTGGACTGAGACCACCAACCCATTTCCAGAGACACTGACTTGCTCAGTTCCTTTCTAACAGCTAACACATCCCTCTAACTGGGTGACACTAGATAAGCATCTCTGAATGGTTTCCCATATGTAGAGCTTGGTCCTGTCCAGCACAGGTCCAAAATGTTGCAGATACAAAAGCAACACAAAGTGTGATGAAGCTGCTAGAGCAAGAGAAAGGATGGGCCAGTGGATAGGGCACTTGCCTATGACTTGGAAAGCCTGGGTTCAAATCCTCACTCTGCTACAGATGCCCTGGGTGATCATGGGCAAGTCACTTAGCTTCTCTATGCCTCAGTTCCCATCTGTGCAATGGGGTTAATGGCACTACCACTGTGAAGATCAATGCATTGAAAGCATGAGAGCTGCTCAAATGCCATGGTAATGGGAACTATATAAGCACCTTAGATCAGTGTGAGGGGGACACTATCCCTGCATTAAAGGGAGCTGTGTGGTCAGGTTACTCCTACCTTGCAGCACAAGGAAGGTCAAAGAGGGTGCACAGACCTCGTAGTCACACTGAGGATCACCTCAGCTCTGCCCATTCTCCACCCTGCGCCTGGGTGTAAGATGTGCAAGTATTCTGAGTCTCCCAGTTACTCAGCACGGAGGACTATCCCTAGTACTTTATGTTACTTGCACTCAGCCATGCAGGAGCATCTCATGTTGTGTCGCTGGACACACAATAAGCTTGTACTTCCTGTTGCACAGTGGAAAAGGGCTTGAAGGTTCAAGGCCTTCAAGAGGTAGGTACACATGCAAGTGCAAGAAGTCCCAGGAACACTGAGAAGCAGCTGCACCTTGGAGTTTTTCTCCTGCCTGTTTACACAAATCTCCTGAGCGAGGGTCACACTTACACTTGAGAATGCGCTCACTAGTGAGTCAGAAAAGCAAAAGTGCAGGAGGGCCACATGAGCAATGTTACGTGTAACCACAAAACCACATCAGAGCAAGCCAGCCACTTCGTAAGCAGGGATAAGGCTTCTGCTCTGAGCTTACTAGTCCCCAAAACAGAACTCAAAACACAGGGAGAAAGGGGGAAAAGAGAATCGTGGGCTGATCAAAATCCTCTCTGGCCCAGAAAGGAGGATTCAGGCTCTACAATGAGCAGTGGGGTCAAGACCTTGGTAATAAAATGAACAGAATGTTCAGTTGCAGATTTTCTTTCCTCTAGTTCCTGTTCAGCATCAGAAAGTCTCACACGTCTCCTCGATTGGGGATTAAAACTGGAATTAAAATCAACCTCCCCCAAACACCGTTGGAAAGCCAGTCACCACCAAGTGATCTCTGAACACTAACTTCATTCCAGACAGGGATGGGTCTCAGGTTTATGCTGAGTAGATCTGAATGTCAGCGAGGTTCAGGGTGCTGGGATCGGAGGCTTTGATTCATCCTGTTCCAGTGGTACTGTAAAGACCTTCAGACCTGCCTGTGACTCTGAACGGTCACTTCCCAAGGATGTAATTTGCTCCAGCACCTCTGAAGTTCTGAGATGGATACACACATGAACGTAGGTAAAGTTTGAGAGGGCTCAGCACCATGGGTATTGTTTTGTCCCATCCATAACACTGAAACAATGTAAGGTATATACCTCCTTGTCGTTGTCACCTCCATCCAGTGGCCATCTCAGCTATGTGCCTAGAAGGCAACCATGGTTTGGGGAGACGTGTCCTGGAGTGCATTCCCAGCACTCAAGTTTCCACAGAGAATGCAATGGGGGGACCACAGAAGAAACCAACCATCTTTTTTCCTTCCCATTTTATCCTTTTCTGTGGTTTTTTTTTCCTTTCCTTCTTTTCTTTGCTTTTTCTCTTGCTCTTGGTTGACCATCATTTCCCCCATTTTCTCTGGCAGTTCTGATCCCCCTTCCCATTCACTAGAAGGGTACAAGCAACTGGAAACAAGGCAGGTTGGTTTGCATGGGAGCAGAACAGAGAAGCTTGGGTTGGCAGACTGCTGCCTGAGCCTGCAACCCTGTATATGTGAGCTCTTCCCACCATAAGGGGAGTAGGGAGGAAAGCGTTCAAAGGGTAGCGCTGCTCCTGCAGCTTTCCTCACTCACACTGATCTTTGGCCTCTGCCCCGAGCTAGTCTGAGGCCCTGCACAGGACCTGTGTCCAAGGTTGGGAGATGCCAGAGTACCAATGTTTAAATCCATTTACTATTGGCCACAGCTGACCTTCAGCATGCCCCTCAACTCTGCTTAGTCTGGAGTTGCAGCCCTGAGAGATTGCAGGCCGTGCACAGTATCACCAACACCGGCTGTTCAAAAATCAAAGGGCAGGCTGAAAAAAAATCATGAGATTGGCCTCCCAAAGAAACATTAGATGATGTTTTTTTGGTCTCATGATTTTGAACTCCCCCTGCCTATCGCCACCATGAGTGAGACGACTACAATGCTCACATGTATCCAGTTCGTCCTGTTTGTTCCCCATACTCCTTTTTCACCCGCCTCTGCAGCATTGGGCATGGGTCACTTGCAGGTTTAAACTAGTGTAAACAGTGGACTCTCTGTGACTTGAAGTCTTTAAACCATGGTTTGAGGACTTCAGTTATTCAGCCAGAGGTTAGGGGTCTGTTACAGGATGGGGTGGGTGAAGTTCTGCTTTTGTAGTTGGCTAGCCATTCAAAGCCTTTGTTTAATCCACTCATCTCCAGGATGCACCTGACCCTGCCATGGCCCTTACCCTCCACTAGGAAGATGGATGAGAACACCACCTTCACGCCCGAGTCCTTCCCTCTCAATCCCAGAGCCCTGTAGTCACTGCTGATTTGCTCTGGGTCGCACCTGCTGGTATCCTTGGTGCCCACGCAGTTGAGCAGCACAGGAGGGGGTCAGAAGGACAGCTGAGCCTGCGCAATCTTCTGTAATGTCTCAGATGTGGGCTCCAGGCAGGCAGCACACCTCCTGGGATGCCAGGCCAGGTTGGCAGATAGATACCTCCGTCCCCCTCAGAAGGGAGAAGCCCCAACCACCAGCACCCTATGCTGCTCATTTGTCCCTCAGTAGTTCTTCTGGACTGTGAGCATGGTCATAAGGCCTTTATCTTCCTCATATACTTCATCACCCCCCCTCCAGGCTTGATTAGGCCTCTGTTGGACTCAGTTACCATATGCAGGCAGTGGCAAGCACTGCAGGTCCCAACTGTGATTTGGGGGTGGGGTAACCAGATGTCCTGATTTTATAGGAACAGTCCCGATATTCAGGGCTTTGTCTTATATAGGTGCCTGTTACCCCCTTACCCCATCCCAATTTTTCACACTTACTGTCTGCTCACCCTATGTGGGAGTGCTCAGTAACATACATCCATCTAGACCCCAAAATGTGGTTCATATGGCAGATTTCTGAGATGGGGTATTAGATTGTCACTTCTGATACTCCCTCCTCCCCCAACCCCACAGGCAGATACAGTCACATGATCAGAGATTAAAGACATTGTGAGGTGTCTAACTGCCAAACTACAGAGCAACTCCCATGGGACAGTCTTCTAGACAGACTGGCTGGGAAACAACAGTCTGAGGCACAAGTCAGACTCCATACCTTGGCCCTGTCACAATTTGGTTAACGGACCCAGAGACCCACATGGATGGCGTGGGCTCTCAGATGACCCAGCTTCCCTGAGCACAGTGGGAAAAGACATGGATAGATGGCTTCTGGGAGACAAACTGAAAGCAGGCTGTGTTCCTAGAGCTCCTGGCTTCCTGGAAGACCACAAACTGGTTCTGTGCTTGTAACATCAGAGGAAAGCCCACCTAAATTAGCCTGTAGCACAGCATGAGGTGACATGTAGACTGTTTGTTGTTGTGAAATCCTACTTTCTCTAATGCTTTATTCCACTTGCTTTGTTTTTAAAAGGCTGCTGGTCAGGAGACCCAAACACCTGAGCATAGGTGGCGAGTTCCATACCTACGTGGTGCTCAGGCACCAGCAATATTCAGAGCCAGGGCCCAGCTCCACCAATATTTGGGGCCGGGGGGTGCCCCGGCCCCACCTGCAACCCCCACCCCACGAGTGTCCCATGGCCCCAACTTGCTGCCCCCACCCCTGCTCGCCTTTCCTGGGCCCTGGAGCAGAGCATCTCTGTCTTTGTCTCCTCCATGCTGCTTCCCTGCAGCAACTGCTGCTGCAGGGTCCTAATGCCCCCATCTCCACTGCCAGGGCAGACTGACTCTGAGCCTGCCCTTCCCTTTTCCAGCAGGACCAGCACAGCCTCCCCATCCTACAGTCACTGCTCCTGCCCCATGCTGGGCAAGGAGGAAGCCCCATCCCTCACCTCCAGTGAGGCTACAGTCAGGGGAAACAGCAGAGGAGGAGGCGCACGTAGCACCCCATGGCACCCACCACGGGGGAGGAGAGGGTGATTCCTGGACCTGAGAGGGGCCCCAGGAGCACATGCAGTGACAGTGATGGGGGTTCGTGTGCTGCTGGGGGGCGGAAAAGGGGGATTCCTCCCCCAGAGCTTGCTGCTGCCAGCAGGGAAAGGGCTGGGGGGAGTCCTCCTCTCTGGCCCCTGTCCCAGAGCAGCCTGCCTGGACCCCAAATTCAACCCCATCCCTGCCCCACCCCAGAGCTCATACCCCAGTCAGAGCTTTCACCCCCCACCACACCCTCAACTCTCTACCCTAGCCCTGAGCCCCTCCAGCATCCAAACACCTTAACCCCAGTCCCAGCCAGCGCCCTCACTCCCCACACTCCTACTCTCACCCTGAGCTCTTCCCACACCCCCACCCCCCATTGCCAGCCCCAGACACAGCCCTCACCCCCTACACTCCTACTCTCGCCCTGAGCCCCTCCCACACTCCAAACCCCTCATCTGCAGCCACACCCCACAGCCCTCACCCCTGCACCCCATCCTTCTGCACACCTCTGTGGTAATAGCCTCCTGTCGTGGCTTGTGGATTCGAACTTCCCAATACCGCTGCCACCATGTGGGGCAATTAGGACAGGAGCAGCTTGGAGGCCCGCAAGGACTTTTAAATACCCCCCCCTTACACTTGCCCCAGGCTTCAATGGGGGCTATTAAAGGCCCAGAGCTCTCATAAACGGGACGACAGCAAGTTTTTGAGAGCGGGTCTTGTCCTTGCTCTGGCCAGAGTCTCCAACGCCAGATTAGAGAGCGGGGCTGCTGTGTCTGGCCGGAGACAGATTGAGCGAGAGCGGGGCTTGCCGTGCTCCGCTGAGCCGCCGGCCTTGCCGCGCTCAACAGCGTGAGGCGCGGCAAGCTCCGCGACCTCTGCTCTCCGGCTGGATCCCAGTCAGAGCGCAGACAAACCAGCCCCGCGCCCCCCACTCTCATGGCTGGCGGGCCCCGGCCGGAAGCGCCGCAAGCCCGCAGCCAAGGCTTGGAGCTCTAGCTGGGAGAGCGGGGCCATTGCCAGCGCTCCCGCCGGCGGCTTCACTCAATCGAGTGGTCGGTTACTAGTGGTATGTCAGTACCTCGCTCAGCTCCCCGCGGACGTTGGTAAGTTTATGTTGTTTTTTTTTGTTTGTTTTGTTATTTTTTAATTAAAAGAGTGACCTAAGGTGCGGGGTCCCTCTTAGGCAATGGGTTCCGATTCGCCTTGCCCTCAGCATGGTCATCTTTCCCGGAACAGGAAAAGAAGCGATATATGACATCCCACACCCTCCGTCCCCTTCCCACAACCCACAGCGACAAAATGCGGACCGAGGTGCTCTGTAGGTATAGCTGCCCACAATTGGCACCCCACTCACACTCAGGCACTGCAAACTAGCGTGCAAGTGTGACCACTGCAGCGGGCGGTCAAGCTGTACAGTGGTGGACGAGCACTTGCAGCAGCTGGCGCGTGACCAGCTAAGGTATCCTCGTACGACCACAGCTGTAACTGCCAGCGCTGCAAAACTGTAAGTGTAGACATAGCGTGACTTTATAACCTTGAAAATGCCAAACCCGGAGAAAGCCATTTTCGCTCTACCTCGAGCTATTGCATTCACCAGCTAATCACAGCTAGCACACAAACAAGGGAGAAAGAGTTCCCCCTCCCCTAATCTCGTAGCAGTAACTAAGAAAACTTCCCACCAAAGAAACAGAGATGAATTCTTTTTCTCTTTTCCCCGATAGCTGCTTCTTTCCCTGAAAACAATAGGAAAATAGCCCACAAGCCTGGCCTTTGTCCCTCACCTTTTGGCTCCCTAGGTAAAGAAAAACTTCTCACAAGTTTTAAAGAAAAGTTAATTATATATGAAACAAATAACTTCTTATGCATTAAACTCTCCCAATTCAGGACCTACTTGCTTATCAAAGGAAATAGTGGAGATGAAGACGTCTGATTTGAATGAAGAAACGTCTGATTTAACAGATAGCCCAATTAAACAGTCCAACAAACAACATACATGTGAAACAACACAAAGCTCATCATAGCCGAATTACTTTGTTTTCCTTTGTACTTACAGATGTTTAGAAAAACTTTAAGATAAGATGGAGTTAGGAGGAAACTTGTTTACTCACAGCCGAGAAAACAAAAAAGACACAGCAATCCACATCTGTAAATACACCACAAAGCTCCTCATAGCCGAATTACTTTGGGTTCCTTTGTACTACAGACTGTTTAGTAGAAACTTTGAGATAAGAGGGAGATAGAAGGAAACTGTGTTTACTCATAGCCGAGAAAACACAACAGACCCTGAGTAACAAAGTTCCCGCCCCTGACTTTAAACAATCCAGTTCTCTGATTGGTCCTCTGGTCAGGTGTTTGGTTACCCTTTCCAGGTAAAAGAAACTTAACCCTTACCTTACCTATCTACTTATGACAACCTCCCATCCCCAAACTCCCCCCCAGAGCCTGCACCCTGCACCCAATCCCCTGCCCAGGGCCGGCTCTAGGTTTTTTGTCACCCCAAGCAAAAAATGTGCCGCTCCATGCTCCGATAGCACAACTGCCCAAGCAAAGAAAAAGAAAGAAAGAAAAGAATGGCTGGAATGCTGCCTCTGGAATTGTGCCACCCCAAGCACTTGCTTGCTTTGCTGATGCCTAGAGCCGGTCCTGCCCCTGCCCCTGCCCCTGCCCCATCCCCAGCCTAGGGCCTGCACCCCAGACCTCCTCCCTCACCCCAACTCCCTCCCAGAGCCTTGGGCAGGTGCGGGGGCCAGAGTTTGGAGGGCAGAGTTTGGGCAGGGGTGGTTCTGGGCACCACCAAAATTTCTACAAACATGCTTCCCCTGGACCTGAGTGGGGTGCTCTTGGAGAGATCAGGAAGAGGACAGCAGAGCAGCTAGCCCTACCACTGTTATGATTGAGCACACTGTCTGAACACGTTACATCTCCCCCTGGCAGCTTTACCTATGCCCACCTACAGCTAAAACCCAGTCAGAGGGACTGGTTACAATATGGATAAAACACGCAATGTGACCAGGTCCCCACAAATCCCTGGATTGGCCAGCCAGGTTACAGGGACCCAGCTAGGTCCCATCTACACTACAACTCTTTAATCATGTGCTATCTTGGCTCCTTGATTCAAACTGAGCTGTAGAGTAGAAGAAACTCGCACTCCTTATTACAACGCACAGATGATGGGCTGGCTTGGCATTCGTACATCCCCTATTTTCCAGTGGCTGTGCCTCCTCTGTTGCTCCTTCATGCCCTGGGCACCCCTGCTGTCACCCAGCAAACTGAACACGCCAGTGGGTTAGGAAGCAGCATGCCAGTGCTCCTTGTTTCAGCACAAGTCACACATCTTTGACAGCCACATAGTACAGCAGCTTCCTCCCAGGTATGGGTATCACCTAGATACAGTCAATTCCCAGCTTTCAGGTCTCCCTTTTTGTTCTCTAAACACTTAGGTGACAGGATCATGCACTTCACTTCCGGGTCTGCTCACCCTCTGCTCCGCTTTCAGCCTGGTCTTGGATAATGGAGTCCAGGATTGCAACCGATGGGGCGCTCTTGCTTCTGAGAGAGGAGCCCAGTGCTAAACAATGCTGACTCAGGGGGAATGCAGAACTTCCTCTCTCAGGGAGGGATTCCAGAAAAAGGCTTCAGGGCTCTTAGGCTCGATTCCTGGTTCCACCATGGGCCTTGGGCCAGAGGCATCACTGCTCTATGCCTCAGTTTCCCCATTTGTAAAAGCAAGCTAATACCGAACCTTGCCTCAGAGGGCTGTAGTGAGGTGTTGCACATTTGTGTCTGTACACTGCCTTGAGCTTCTCAGACGAGAGGCGATACAGAAGTGCTACATGTTATTAATGACACTAAACGATTATTAATTTCTAAATTGGTGGGGTTGGTCCAACAGCAGAAGAGGGAGGGAGTGGAAGTTGAAGGCAACAGAGGTGAAAGCAGGGAGACAGAGTTGCAGAAGGTCAACTGAAAGGGGACAGATCAACTGGGACAAGGGGCCTTTCCAGCAATTCACTCCTCCCACCCTGCTGTTACAGCAGGACTGCCACGCAAAGCCAAAACAGCACCCTCCCCCTTGCATTGCCTCTGTCACCTGTTCTCTCAACAAGGCCCTGCTGGGACATTCACTCAGTAGCTACCAGTGCTGATTCCCAAACACGTCTCTATCTATTTCTTTAGGCTGTTCCTAGCTAAACTCTCAGCCAGTTGTAAAGCAACCTGCTTTCATTCTTAGTCCTGCACTGCCCTCTAGCGAATTTAGGTTGATTTAAGCATGTTCCAGTCAGCACCTGCTGTGTCCATATAAAACGTGGAAATTCAGTGGGGCAGATAGAGTAAACCCACTGTACACAAGTGAACAGAAAGGACAAGAATGGAGAGTTCTTTAGGTACACAAAAGTTCAGGAAGACACTCCTCTTTCCAAGTTAATTTCTAAGCTAGTGCAGACCACCTGCACCTAGGGTACACTAGCTCTTTGGGGCAAGAACCATCCTTTTGTTCTGTGCCTGTACAATGCTTTCTGCAGTGGGGTCCATGACCAGGACTCCAAGGCACTGCAAAAATACAGGTAATAAATAAATAAATAATAATAAAAATAAAACATAGTTTGACCTGGCAGAATTAGACTTTTTGTTTTTATAATTCCAATAGATAATATAAATGTTTATTTTTAATCCTTTTTTCCTATTTTTATTACTTTAAATTATGGAGAAGCTCTGACAATTGAGGGGGGGGAAACAATAATTACTTCATGACTATAGAGTCATGGAATCAGAGAACTGGAAGGCACCTCGAGGGTCCTAGTCCAGTCCCCTGCACTCATGGCAGGACTAAGTATTATCTAGACCATCCCTGACAGGTGTTTGTCCAACCTGCTCTTAAAAATCTCCAATGGTGGAGATTTCACCACCTCCCTAGGCAATTTATTCCAGTGCTTAACTACCCTGTCAGTTAGGAAGCTTTTCCTAATGTCCAGCCTGAACTGCCCTTGCTGCAGTTTAAGACTATTGCTTCTTGTCCTATCCTCAGAGGTTAAGGAGAACAATTTTTCTCCCTCCTCCTTGTAACAACCTTTTGTGTACTTGAAAACTGTTATCATGTCCCCTCTCAGTCCTCTCTTCTCCAGATGAAACAAATTTTTCAATCTTCCCTCATAGGTCATGTTTTTTAGACCTTTAATCATTTTGTCACTCTTCTCTAGACTCTCTCCAATTTGTCCACCTCTTTCCTGAAATGTGGTGCCCAGAACCGGACACAATACTCCAGCTGAAGCCTAAACAGTGCGGAGGAGAGCAGAAGAATTACTTCTCTTGTCTTGCTTACAATAGTCCTGCTAATACATCCCAGAATGATGTTTCCTTTTTTTGTAACAGTGTTACACTGTTGACTCATATTTAACTTGTGATCCACTATGACCCCCAGATCCCTTTCCACAGTACTCCTTCCTAGATAGTCATTTCCCATTTTGTATGTGTGCAACTGATTGTTCCTTCCTAAATGGAATACTTTGCATTTGTCCTTGTTGAATTTCATCCTGCTTAGAATAAACTGGTAAGGGTCAGTCTAGACTAAAACAAGTGTGGAGGAACAAAGGCGATGCACTAGCTAATCCCAACCACTTTTCCTACCCTACACAGGTGCTTAGAGGCTGATATTATCACTCCCAATTTATTCCCTCTCTGGAAGGCACACAGATTTGTCTAAGGTCATCCTGCAAGCTGCTGGCAAAGTCAGGACTAGAGCTTAGGTCTCCTGAGTCCCAGGCCAGCGTTCTATCCACTAGGCAACGCTGTTCCCCTCTCAGAGGCTACTGCTGCTGCAGCAGAAGTGGGAAATCCAGGCTTCCAACAAAAGGCCCTGTGAGTCTCGCTTTCTGAATGCAGCAGGGACAAGGGGCATGGGTGGGGGAAGTGATGAGAGGCAACACTTCTCTACCCCTGTGCGCTCCCTCTCCTCTTATCCCATGATGTTGAGATGCAGAGATTCAAAAAGTTTAAATTTTATAATTGTCAATACACAAATTGTCAATACCACATGTCAAAATATACAATATAAATAGCCTTAAGTCAAACACTAAGTTCTCATGCAGCATTTTTCTTACTTTGCCTATCTGTACATTTCAAATTATCAGTCCATGGAAATAGTGTATCATTGGTTTGTGTGTACAATGCAATCAACATTTACTGATAAAAATCAAATCCCTTCCAAGTCTAAACATATTACATGTAGCCCTAAGGTATGGCAGATACCAAAATCTGGCCCTGCATTATATGTCACTTACTTACTTCCATTTTAAATCCTGTTATGCAGAGATTCATCACAGGACAGCAAGTAAAGTCACTGCACAGGAACCAAATTGGTGTAAGCTGTATGGAGCACAGGATTTCATTTGGCTGCCTGTAAGTTACAAGGTCTATGTAATTATCAGTGCCTAGAAGTAGATACAGTATGTAACCTTTCGATAGCATCTGAGGAATTCAGACCACTTTGTAGTTCTTAACTAATTATGCCTCAATACATCCCTGTGGAGTACATAAAGAATACATACAAGGATCACCAGTGACATGCAGCTCCCTCTGCAGTGGAACAAAGCATCTGCTCAAACAGCTCACAAGATCTTAGGGTGTAAAAAAAGCACATTGTAACTATTCTGTGAGATAGGACGTAAATAAAAGCTAGACCCCTTAGCCCTATGTTCCATGGTACATTTAGATTTCTATTTTTATAGATGATATAGTAACTGTTAGTGTAGTTCTTAGTAGCCATTTTGAATAGGGCTGAGGGCAGGTACACTATGAAATAGAGAATTCAATGGGCAGAGAGATTAAAACGATTTCTCACTAAATCAGATGAAATAAATCAAGGTCTGTGCAGAAGATTTCTCCAGCAGCTTGAGTTTGGGGCCCAGCCATTGCATCATGATCAGGATCAAGAGGGTGCAGGACTGCTCTAGCACTTGCCACCACTGCTCACGAGCAAAGTAATTTGGAAATCAATAACCTGGAAGTGGGGGGCACACATTTCCTTGGTTTAAACCTGCTTCCATTACTTTATGCCCACGGCTTTCCTGCCCAGGGCCTAGTCCCCAGCCCATTGAGTGTTTTCCTGAGATCACTCGGAATTGGGATGGGCAGACCCTCAATCTCTAATTCATTCTA
This sequence comes from Chelonoidis abingdonii, assembly GCF_003597395.2. Lineage (NCBI taxonomy): Eukaryota > Metazoa > Chordata > Testudines > Testudinidae > Chelonoidis > Chelonoidis abingdonii. The sequence goes on along the minus strand of NC_133775.1, from coordinate 65,790,100 downwards.
TTATTTTTCCTCTACTTCTTGTGTCTCTCCTCCCTGTGCAACCAGCATCTCTTTTCCTCTCAGGCCTAGTCCACACAGTTTTTGCACTGATATAACTATGCAAGTTAGCAGTGTGATTTTTTACCAAATTAGTTATCCCAGCACACCCTCCAGTGTGGACACAGTTCTAACAGTATGAAGGTGCTCTATGCCAGTGTAGCTTATTCCTCTTTCCATAGGGCAATAGCTGTATCAGTATAAGCACTTTTACACCAATAGAACTGTGTCCACATTTGGGGGGGTTGTACTGCTTTAACAATACCAGTATCATTAAAGAGGTACAACTTTTGTGTGTAGACAAGATCTAAGGGCTGGGCTACACTAGAAAGGGTTTGTCAGTATAGCCATACCAGCTACGTCCCTAGTGGAAATGGACCTTATACTAGCAAAAGTGTTTTTGCTAGTAAAACTTATACCAGTTCCCTGAACAAAATAAGCTACACCAGCAAAAGGAGGGTTTTTTTGTCATTATAAGTGTATCTACACAGGGCTTTGTACCAGTATAAAAATCTCATGAACAATCACCCCCTTAAGCAACATGATTATCCTGGCCAAAGTTTCTAGAATAGAGCTGGCCTTAGCATGTCTCCTAATTGCTTCCACTTGTGCCTGTCCCCTCTGCACCCCATCACATTGCCCTGAATTGTCTCTTTCCTCTGGTATCTATTTCTTGCTCACTGCTTTGCTCTATTGTCTCATCATAGTCTTCCTGTATCTCTTCCATTCCCTTCTCCAGGCCTGTTGAATCCATCTCTCCCCTCCGTCCTCCCCTACACGAAAAAGTTATTTGTAAATTAGTTGCCAGTTCTCAAGCTGCAGTATGTTTTAAAGCCAATAACTCCATGTACAGTAACCACTCTCTTGTGGTTTATTTAACCTGCCTAGGGCACCTGCCAACCTCAGTTGCATTTCACTTTATATTATGGCTTATGCTGCCATCTAATGGTCTCAGGTTAGAACTGCATCTGGTACGTATCTGCAATCACCATTATTATTACGACCAAGTGAGTATCCACCTGCAAAAGCTGATGCTCCAATACATCTGTTAGTCTATAAGGTGCCACAGGACTCTTTGTCACTTTTTACAGATCCAGACTAACACGGCTACCCCTCTGATACCTGACATTATTATTATGGTGGTTTTCAATCTTTTTTTCACTTGCAGATCCCTTTGGAAATTTCGAATGGAGGTGCAGACCCCTTTGGAAATCTCCTGTCTGTATATATAGTTGAATTCTGATCAGACTAAGTCTTAGGATGAAAACTAACTGAACAGAATTCAACTGTTAAATGTTGCATGTGCTCAGCACGGCATTTCACACAGTGTGAGAAAGGGCACTAAATGGTTGGCTTCTATGGTAATGACACTACTTCGAGATTTTGACCTGTAGGTAGGGGGATTCACATACTTTTCATCAATCAGAAAAACAGGATGCCATTTCTGGGATCTGAAACTTTATTTTCATAGTCATCTTTCACGGACCCCTTTAGACCAGAGGTGGGCAAACTATGGCCCGCGTCCTGGCAGGCCCTTGAGCTCCCGACCAGGGAGGCTAGCCCCCGGCCCCTCCCCCGCAGCCTCAGCTCGCCTTGCCCTCAGTGCTGTGGGAGCCGCAGGGGTGTAGTGTGTTAAATTTCTCCCCATAAGACTGTGCTACTTACAGAGCACAAGGACTGGCAGCCATAATACACCGTTGGTAGCACTGTCCTATGGGGAGCAATTTAATACACTACACTCCACGTAGGGAAGACTGTGTCTCCCCAAACAACCTGGCCCCCGACCCCTATCCTCCCCTCTAACTTCCCACCCCCTGACTGCCCCCCTCAGAACACATGACCCATATACAAAACTCCCCGCTCCTTGTCCCCTGACTGCCCCCTCCCGGGACCATCCACCCTAAACTTCCCCCGCCCCGGGACCCCACCACCTATCCAACCCCACCACCGCCACCACTCCCTGTCCCCTGACTGCAGTTCTGATATTTGTTACGTAACTGTCCCCACTGGTTTGGCAAGTAGGAGCAGAGTTCTGACAGGAGAGGACCAGAAATGCCAACACAGCTATGGACACAGGAGGGTGATTGCACAGCACTGAGGGACACAACGAGGTCAAGGAGAACGCTGCATTCCTAACTATGCAGAAGAGAGCAGCGTTTGTTCTATGGCCAGAGGAAAAGTCAGGCTGAAAACAACCAAGGATGTTGTCATGTGATACGTAGCTGAAGAGGGTAGAGATGATCTTTTAGGGCAAGAACTGTCTTTTTGTTCTAGCACAGTCTGGTCTATGCTTATGGTCCTGCTGTGCAAAGACAGGCACAGCCACTAGATAAATAATTCTATCCAAAAAGCTACATTAAAAGAACAGTGAGGCTGCAAAGTCCAGCATTCCAAAGTTAGGAAGTGCCAGAATTTGGGTTGCCCGAGCAATCTGAGGCCTGGTCTACACTAGGGCGCGGGGTCAATGTAAGGATACACAACTTCAGCTACAGGAATAGCGTAGCCGAAGTTGAAGTATCTTATTTTGACTTACCTCCCGTCCTCTCGGCATGGGATTGCTACCTGCAGATCCGGCGAGTAGTGTAGACATACCCTTAATTTGGCCACTTTGTGCATTATGGTAAAGTCTTTAATTACATGAGCATATATTGTGATACAGCATGGCCAGAGGGCAGCATGAGAGTGTTAGCAGGGGGCCTTATTCCCTGCCAAGGGAGGAAGGTTTGCTTTAGATTAACTAGAACACCTGTAGCCATTTAGAGCACCTGACTCCAATTAGAGCACCTGACTTCAGTCATGTGATAAAAACCCCTGCTTCAGTCAGACAGTGTGGGAGTTGAAGGAGGAAGGTTTGATTGGAGCAGAGTGCAGGTTGCAGAAGTTGGAGAAGAGAAGAGTTTGATAAGAGAGAAATAGAAAGTTTGGAGGAGTGCTGCGGTGGATTGTGAAGTCCAGAAGAAACCCTAGGTAAGGGGCACCAGGCTTGTGTAGAAGGGAGGCAAGAAGCCCTTCACAAGCTGAAGGGTAGGAGAGGGAAGTAACCCAGGGGAAGGAACCGCTAGTTCAAGTGGTTCACCACAACCCTCAGGGCCCCTAGGTTGGGACCTGGAGTAGAGGGCGGGCCTAGGTCCCTCCCTCTCCACTCCCCTCCTCCAAGGACACTAGTGGAGTAATTAAGAACCGGTTCAGAGGCAAGCAATAGCGCCCTGAACCTACCCCAGAGAAGAGAAAGCATGAGACCTAGCAGAACAGTACCAGCAATTTGCCACAATATGTACTGTTTTTTCCACAGGACCGCTGCCTCATTCACTGCACAGGACAGATGGTGCTCACGGAACGAGTCAAAGTCATGTAACGAAAGAGGCCATTGTCTGCAGAAGCCGTACCTCATTTGTTGCAGAAGCTGGAAGTGTGTCATGAAGCATGGGATTGCAGGAAGAGAAAGGATGCTTTCATAAAGCCTCTGCCCCAGAGTCCCTGAGTGCTGCCAGCAAATCACTTAACCCAGACTTTTCACAGGGGGGCACTAGTTATGTGCTCCTCATTGTATGGATGCCTGATGTGAAAGACCTGGAGCCAGATTTGCTGATGCGCTGAGTGCCCACAAATTGTGAGTCACAACTGCAATTGTGGAGCTGCACTTTGTAAAGTGCTATACACATGCTAGGTGCACTGAAAAATCAAGCCCTGGGTGTCTCAAGTTGGGCATTGAAAATTAGTGGCCACTTTTGACAATTTTGGCCTTAATTTCTCTCTGTGTCTCAGTTCCCCGTGTGTAAAGTGGGGATAATACCACCACTCACCTGACAGGGGCACTGTAGACATAAATACATTAATATTTCAGAAGCCCTCCAGGGCCGCCCGGGGAGGGGGCAAATGGGGCAATTTTCCCCAGGCCCCACAGGGGCCCCCACGAGAATGTCAGAGGCTCCCCCTGGCCCCAGCCCCTCCTCTGCCTTCCCCCATCCCCCGGCGCCTCAGACCTAAAGCAGTGTGGCTCAGGCAAGGCCTGAGCTCCTCCTGCTCAAACCTGTGTGGTAAGGGGGCAAGGCTGCGAGCTCAGGTCCCGCCGGAGCCATGTTGCTGCAGCGCTGTCCAGGGCCACTCCTGGAGGCGGTGCACTGAGACTCCGGGAGAGGGGGAAGGTGGGGGCAAGCAGCATAGTAAGGGGGCTGGGACCGGGGGGGGGGGTTGTGGAGTATGTACATAAGCTATACTAAAGACAAGCTCAGTTTGTGGAGTATGTACATAAGCTATACTAAAGACAAACCCACAGTAACCGTCTCCAGTTTGGGAGGGACCCCATGGAGCCAGTCTCTAGGAAACACATAAATTCATGGAGGTTAAATCCATTAGTGGCTATTAGTTGGGACAGGTAAGAATGTGTGTCCCTAGCCATCTGGTTTGTCAGAGGGTGGAAGATGGATGGCAGGAGAGAAGATCTTCTTGATCATTGACCTGTTGAGGTTCACTCCCTCTGGCACTGCATTGGCACTGTCAGTAGGACGGATAACTGGCCTGGATTACCTTTGTCTGACCCATATGAGCCATTCTTAATGGTTCTAACTAAATAACCCAATTATGGAGACAGATATGAGTCACGAGCAGCAGTAGGTCAGAAACCTGAGAAAAATCTCTGACTGCGATGGCGCAGCGTTTGATTCACAAACTGAGGTGGTTCAAAAGTTTTGGATTTTTTTAAGCAGATTTTTTTTATTGTTTCTTTAAACAATCAAACACAGCAAGCAGCAAATATTTGGCCACACACTTTTGAAACCCCAAACCATGTTCAGGTTTTGGCAGATTAATTTCAGCTTTTCAATTAAAGAAAACCACAACAAATTTTGAAGGAAAGCAGACATTGTCCATGATTTTTTCTGTTTAAAAACCCCTAGTTTTTGATCCAAAAAAAGTTTTGACAGAAAATATTTGTCCAACGCTTTTAATGAGCTTTAGTGCCTTTTAGCACTAGCTGATGCTGAGAACTAGTTATACCTTGTAAAGTGACTTGAAAAGAAGTTTTCTCAAAACTGGGTTTGTGCCAAGATGCGAAAGGTTTTTAAGTGTTATTTTTCCCACGGCCACCTGGAGGCGGGGCGACAAGGGGGCAAGTGGGGCAGGGGCCCCCATGAGAATATAGTATTCTATAGTATTGCAACTTTTTTTTATGGAAGGGGACTCTGAAATTGCTTTGCCCCAGGCCTCCTGAATCCTCTGGGCGGCCCTGAAGCCCTCAGATACCATGGTGAGAGCGCAGCAGAAATGCCCAGGATACAATTAATAATTCTCTATTCAGTGCAGAGTGCGGATGGTTTGCAGTAAATAAGGCCCAGAGCCACAGACTGAGTTAGGACAATAAAAAGAAAGAAATGAATAAGGGCCCAATTGCTGACTGAGGCAGGGGTCCTGTGGAAGAACTGGTATGTGATCATGCCATTAAAGACTCTATAATAATGCATACGCACCAGAGGGCTCAATTAAGGTTTCATGCGCAAACTGAATTCTGGCATTTCCTAACTTTCAAGGGCTTGGGCTTTGCAACCTTAGTGTTCTTTTCACATAGATTTTTTTAATGTCATTTCCTAATTTCTTTCTCTCTCACGCACACACACCCTATGTGGTATTACATGGACCCATACGGAACCATCAGCAGTGTTCAGATCAACAACACAGATCTCTGCCACTTGAGCTAGCAGAGTAACCAGTAGAAGTAGCAGGCTCGGTATGCAGATCAGGCACTAGAGGAGGTTGGAACACACTCTTTGCCTGTGGACTTCAAAGCTATTTGCTGATGATAAAAAACTCTGAATTCCAGGTTCTGGAGGGGAGTCTGTGCTGGTGGCTATAGATCCCTCTGCTCTTATCCAACCCCTTTTCTCCTGCCCCCTCCCGCTCTGCTCCTGCCCACTGCCCATAAACACCCCAGATCCTGCCCCCTTCTGTTCTGTGGCTATCTGCAGCTCCTATCTCCCTCCCCCTCTGTTCTTTTCCTACCCAACCCTCCTCTGCACTCCCAGTCCCGCCCACTGGCTCCAGCAACCCTCACCTTGTTCATTCAAAGTCAGGCTGCACCCTCCCCATCCTCACTGCTTGGGTGCCAGGAGGGGGAGCACTGCGTCCAGGAAAAAGCCTCCCTGCTCTCAGTTCTGGTGCCCCGCAGCACAGGGGCTCACAACAGCAATTGCAGAGGAAGTCCTACTCAGCCCATGCAACCCTGGGCTGGAGTGTGCTTGGCTGCTCTATGGGAATGGTACAGTCCAGTTACACACAAGAGCCATAAGGGGCTGGAGCACACACAGTGCAGATGAAACCTTCAGACATGACCTCTGCCAAACCTAGCCTGCCTCCACTGGGCATACGATCACTGACATTTTGCCGAGGCTGACAAACTTGGCCAAACTTGGTTGAATTTTCAATGGAAAAGCAAAAGGCACCCACTGATGCTCAGGCCACCCCCTCCCAAATTCAGGTCTCAACTCAAACTATGGAGGCCCAGGAGGTTCTCAATGAAACAATTGTAAGAATTTTTTTTTTTTAATGTGGGCAAACCAATGTATTTTCCCTTAATCTCCTTCTCAGAAATGGCTGAACCGTTTTAGCCATTTTAACCTGAGGCAGACATTCCATGTGGAATGTTTTAGCCCAAATGGTTAGTTTAGCAAAGATATAAGCAACCCCAAACAGATCTTCTAATGGGAAGTAGGTCTCCCAGGTTTGCCCTTACCTATAACATTGTGCTGGGAGAAGGCTAGAGAGAGGATGGCAGTGAGAGAGGTTGTCAGGGGCCACTCACCTAAACTCCCCCTTATCGTTCCAGAGGGACATATGAAGCCACCTGGGGACTGTAGTGTAAGGAGAATCTAGGGATGGCCAAGAGCCATGCCACCCCGCTTACAGTGTTGGGCATGAGGGGTGGGGGCAGTCACAGTGGAAAGGGCACACAGCTAAGACATATCAGTGCTCTGGCTACTCCCAGCTGCTGGAGTAGCTCCTTGGGCCGTGAGCAGCTGGGTACATGTGAGACTAGTTGTCAGGCTGCTCCAACTTTCACAGGGGACTGGTGGAAGAGTCAGTATTGCCAGCTCCAAGAGGTCAAAAGAGAAGAGTGTGCTCTGCCTGCAGAAGCTCTGATTGGTTATTCTGCCCCAGAAGGCGAGCAAGAGGGACAGGCAGCCAATCAGAGGGCTCACATTTGGTAGTGGGCCAGAGCTTCCAATCTGACCACTCTTGTAAGTGACATGATTTTGGCTAAGAACAATTGCAAGACTTGGAGGCACTGCTAGTCCTTAATTAGTCCTTAGATCTGTAGATTGCAGAGGTGACTTAAATCTACTGTTGCCCCTCCAGCCTCTGATCCCACACTGAACACAGCTTGGATAGAGCAGAGAATCAGGCCCATGGAATTCATCCATACTTTCAACCTCTTCTGCCCAGTTACATCATGTTGGTGTGAGCTGTTACACAGCCGATCCCTGCACCTCAGAAGTGGCTGCATTTCAGCAGTGAACAAAGCATAGCCTATATTTCAATATTTCCATATTTTTTCAACCTTTACTAGAACATCATCAAGGTAAAATATCATACAACTGTGAAAATGTATTCACCTAATAGTGTTACAAATAGCATCCAAGATTATGGTCACAGAAATCCACTACTGGGCCAGAGGAGGGGGTCCAGTGGTTCAGAAGTGGGCAGCACTTCCACGCAGCCAGCAAAACTAAAGGAAGGTGAGGAACATGGTGAGGCTGGGGATGCAAGGGAAGTGGGCAGATTCAGAGGGGTCCAGCCTGCAACGCAGAAGAAAGAAAATCCAAAACCTAGCAGGAGTCTCTCCCCCGCCTGCGCTATGCAAATCTCCTCAAACCTCTAGCTGCAACATGGCAGCTCTGATCTTTGATCTCAGCAGCTGATTTTCATTTGGGGATGCCCATAAAGTTGTCGCAGTTGCAGAGAAGCCGTTTGTGATGCGTCTCACCTTCTGTGAGGAGCGATCATTATCAGGCTTAGAGAGTTGATCTCACAGTTTCTTGAGGGAATCTGCATTGTGAATCACCCAGGAGTGGGAGGGTGGTTTCTTGTTGTGCACGTCGGAGTGATCTCAATGCATGAGATGGTTAAAAACAAAGCACATATGGGGGCAGGTGGACTAGCTGGAAGAATGCCATTTTTCCTAGTCCTTGAGCTGCTGGGTACTATTATTTATTATCTGTATCACAGCAATACCCAGCTAAGATCAGGCCCCCACTGTGCTAGATACTGTACAAACACAGACAGAATCCCTGCTCCAAAGAGTTTACAATCTGTATAGGTCAGGGGAGCAAAGGAGGAGACAAAGCATTAGTACAGACAAGGAGATGAGGCTCGCAGAGATTAGGATGTTCATCCAAAGGGACACAGAGAAGCTGTGGGAAGCCAGGAATTGAACTCAGCATCTTCTGAGGTATATTAAATCCAGGCAGGAATGAGCTCATGAAGCACTGAACTAAAATCTGGGACCAACAAAGGGGACAATTCTCCTACAGCTTCAATTCTCCTCCTCCAAAAAAATTTGTTTTTGCCAGTTGGAGACAATGATTGGAATGGTCATTGGGCCAGATCCTGACCTAGCATAGATCAGCATTGCTCCCCCAAAATCAATGGAGCTGCCTATGTGTACAGCAACTGGGGATCTGGCCCTGTATATTTGTAAAGTTTTTCTCTGTACATTAATCCCCTCCCTGCCATATTTCCTCACTTGCCATGGTTTCTGCTCCATTCCCATTTATCTTTATTAGTCTCCATTATCTTCTCCTCAGCCACAGTACTGACAAACACTTTAGAGGGTCCTTATTCCAATAGATGGAGCAGCTCCCCTTGGACCCTTCTTATGGTTTGGTGTATATCACATATTGCCCCCATCACACTGCCCTGGAGCAGCAGGTACCGAGTAGGTGATTTCAGGTGCCACTGACACATTCTGTGAGGGACCTATAGCTTTCCTCAGGCAAAGTAAGCCCTGCAGAGACAGGGACCTCTCCAGGAAAGCCAAGCAGTTAAATTACAAAACTGACCTTGCTGTGCAATGAGAAGTTTTTCCCCATTTGTAAGAAACTGGGATGTCTTGAATTTTGGGTGCTAAAAATCTATCATCCCCAGAATCTGTGACCATCCCTTCCACAGCTTCTTCCCATTTAAAAGGGTTTCAGAAACACTGTGGTGGCTCTCAGCCCCTTCTCTTTATGGCATGGTAGGGCAACCGAATGGTTGTGATGACAGCCTGGTTAGCACAAATCCTTTTATTTCCTTTCTCCCTGGGATCAGCTCCAGCCACTGAAGGAGCGAGCTGATTTCTCTAAAGAAAGGGGAAAAAAGCTTTGTAGATTCTGTTGCCACTGCTTGAGCCCCTTCTCTAAATGCACCCCTTCCCAAAGGCCTGTGGACACTAGTCCTATCCACGGGGAAATATTCAGTCGCCTGGTTAGATAAAGACATAGGCACAAAGCATAAAATCCCTACACAAATTACACAACTCACAAGATGTGTGCTGAGTTTCACCATTCACTCCAGTTCTCACTGCATCCCCTCCCCCATAAGTTCTTTGTATGCCCTCTGTTTGGATGGTAAGCTCTTTGAGGCAGGTACCATGTTGTAAAGATACCTACTATTTACAAAGTTGATGCTCTACAATTAAATAAAATGATAATAATACATACATACTTTGGAAACTTCTAGAGTTTGAGATCCTTAGATGAAAGGTGCTGTGAGAGTATTAGCGTTATTATAAGTAATAGAGTTCCATCCAGGACAAAGCATGGGATCAGTGGTGACCCTCAAGATCCAGGATATTCATTTAGAGATTGAATGTATGAAATAGTTAATACTACTAATTCCATGGCTCATTGAGTGAGCGTAAGCAAGCCATAAACAATGCATAAATAAATGTATGTTATGTAATAATCTTGCATTGGCTGAGAAGGGATTAGAAGTCATGAATCAGATTCTCCAAAACTAGTGGTACACTTGCATGCCCAGAAATCATAGAGTCATAGGCATGTAGGGCTGCAAGGGACCTTAAGGAGTCATCTAGCCCAGTGGTTCTCAACCAAGGGTACATGTACCCCTAGCGGCACACAGAGGTCTTCCAGGGGGTACATCAACTCATCTAGATATTTGCCTGGCTTACAACAGGCTACATAAAAAGCACTAGCAAAGTCAGTACCAACTAAAATTTCATACAGACAATGATTTGTTTATACTGCTCTATATACTACACACTGACATGTAAGTCCAATATTTATATTCCAATTGATTTATTTTATAAATTATATGGTAAAAATGAGAGAGTCAGCTATTTTTCAGTAACAGAGTGCTGTGACACCTTTGTATTTTTATGTCTGATTTTGTAAGCAAGTCATTTTTAAGTGAGGTGAAACTTGGGGGTACGCAAGACAAATCAGACTCCTAAAAGGGGTACAGTAGTCTGGAAAGTCTGATCTAGTCTATTCCCGTGTTAAGGCATGACCAAATAAACCTAGACAGGTGTTTGTCTAACATGATCTCAAAAAGATCCAATGATGGGGATTCCACAACCACCCTAGGCAGTTCTAGTGGTCAACTACCCTTACGGTTAGAAATCAACCTAAATCTCCCTTGTTGCAGATTAAGCGGATGTACTAGCAGCAAAAGCAACCATGTGTCAGTCCAGGTCCAGTGTATTCATATACAAATAGTGAGGTTGTGTTTTTTTAAAAATCATACAGGTTTTGGAAAGTTATGGAGCAGCATGTAGGAGAATCAGATCAGGTTCCTCCTGGAAGGATTTTGCTAAGCCATTCAAATCCCAGATTTGTCTGGAAATTTGATGATCCAAGGGAACTGGAGTTTAAACTGAAATAAACAATACTTAACTTACCAGTTCACTATCATCAGGACAAGTTTATAAAAGCAGAGAGACAGAAGTGTGATAATAACTAATTTCAAGCTAGAAAATGTTAGTCACAGTACTGCATGACGCAGCAGGGAAAAAAGCTCAACACACTGGAACACACCAAAATGTAGAATTCCTTATGTCTATTTTTAGAAGGAGAATCAGACTATGATCTAAAGGAGAAATTCCTTGGGTGACCCTGCCAACCTCAGTGACTGGGTCTCTGTCACTCAGAACTGTGGGTAAAATTTCCAAAATCATCTTAGTGACTTAGGAGCTCAAATCTAATTTTCAAAAGTGATTTCAGCACATGAATGCATGTCTCCCTGAAAGTCAGTGGGACTTGGGCTCCTAAGTCATGACCCAAGCTTTGAAATCCTTAGATGAAAGGTGCTCTCCCCATTGGCTTTCAAGCAGAACTGAGGGGCAGAGGTGGGGCAGAAGCATCATTTCATTAAAAAAAAAATGTGTTGGGGTTTTGTTTCCACTTTGGTAGGTTTTGCCAGATAGCAGCAAAACAAGCCCAGTCTCCTCTGCTATTTTCCAACCACGATGCAGAGAGGAGGGAGCTGGAAAGAAACCCAGCTGAGACATGAGCAGCGGAGGAAGGTGAGACATGTTTGTGCCAGGCAAATGGAACAAGATTAAAGGTTCCTTTAAAAAGGAGGATGCCTCCGGGTTAGTGCTGGATGAGGCAGCACAATCCATGGAGAAACAGTGTCCCTCTTAAAAGAGTGGATAGGGTCTGTATTGATCTAAAGCACCAATCACCTGAGTGTCAATCTGTTTCCTTAAAAGGTTACTGGAAAGCAAAACTATCTGAAGGGTAGAATAAATGTCACCTTCATAGACCCACCAGTGTCTGGGATGGCTGTGGGGCTGAGCCCATTCTCCCTCCTTCTACGTCAATGTATGGAACTAATGTGGTGGTGGAGGAGGAGGAGAAGGTGGAAATATCGATGTACTCTTGGACTGACAACTCCGTATCTCATCAGATTAGCTTGAAGATCGGAGGCTTTGGGTAGGGTTTCATTCTGGTTACCCGGAACCTGAAATGATTTAAGAGACTGTCTGCAAGTGTCCCATGATACCTGTCCCTAATCCAAGTAAACTGATGGACTCAGAGCATTTTTCAGACCAGTGATCACCCTTATTCCAACAAGGCAGCATGAATGCATATAACTCCCTTACCTTTAGGGACATTTCCATTGAGGACTCCACTAGATCTGCAGCATGTCTGCCAGGGTCCCACAGCAGCTCCATTCTAATCCAGAACGCTCCAGTCTCTTGTGTCCCAGAAACTTAGCCAGAAACAGGTTGGTGAGCTCCAGTGCTGCTGCTCACATATCAGGGAATTTTCACATCCAGCTCCAGTCTTTGCCTGTGTAGTCTATCAAAAGCAAAAGAATGCGCTCAGGTAGGTCTTTTAATCAGCTCCTTAAGGAACAGCCAATAATCCTCTCAGAAGCAGATGAAATGCAGCTGTGGTCAGATGAAATATCTGAGGCTGAGCTACCAGGTGGTTTCCTTTCTTGTAAACATATTTTGATTTCTGTTTGACTGCAGGGCTGGCTGCGGGTTTTTTCTCCCCTTTATTATTATATTTTCCTGCGCAACAAAACTTAGCTAGGATTTATTATTTCTGTGTTTGTCCACTCTAAGAGAAGAAGATTTGACATTTCTATAAGTATCTTCCATCCTGAAGAATCCCAAAGTACTTAAAAAAAAATAAACCCCATGTGAAATGCAGTCATCTCTGGGATGGAAAGCTGTAAACAATATGACACAAAGCACTATGTGGTCAAGCAGTGTTTTGGCCAAGGACACCAAGGCAAAAATCCCATCCTTAGGCAAAGCCCCATGGGATCATTCATATCCATGCAGATCAGATAAGACCTACACTTCTTAAGGTCTCACCTGAAAGAGACAGAGAGAAAACTGCCTGGCACTCAATATATCTATCTGAGAAGGCTTAGAAGCTGAGTCAGCCCTGCTGGGCTTTGGAGAAAGGTACATGAACCGCCAATGGCTTGAAGTTAAAGCCAGACAAGTACAAATTAGAAATTCAAATGAGAAAAAAGGCACAAGTTTTAGCAGTGAAGATGGTTACCCATTGGAACCTTCTCATTAAAGCAGGTCTTCCAAATTGGATGTTTATGCTGCTAAAGCTCAATCCTCCAGAACCAGCTAGTGAGCTTTTAGGATGGATGGTCTCCCGTCTATTGGTAGTCCCTCCACCTGGGCCACTCACCTGGCCTTTGAGGCACAAACTACCCCCAAGGTCTAGAGACCCTGTTGTGTCAGTGACACTGCCCAAATGAACAACAGCCACACTGCAGCTCATGCAGCCAAAACAGTGAAGGAATGAGTGATTACAGATGGGAGCAGATATTAGTTACCCTGCTCAGTGCCAAACTGGCTTCAAATTCCCACAGCAAGTCTGGAGTCACTGGTAAGTGTTTGACATGATTAATAGATTAATAGATTAATAGAATCTAATTAATAGAATCATGATTAGTAGATTAATAGAATCTAAGGCCAGAATCATAGGAGGGACCATTAGATCATCTAGTCTGACCATTTGTATAACAGGTCCTTAAATTTCACCTAGTTATCCCTGTATAAATAATACCTTCCAGAAAGACATCCAGGCTTGATTTGAAGACCTCAAGATGGACAATCAACCACTTCCCTTGGTAGTTTGTTCCAATGGTTCATCACACTAACTGTTAAAAATCTGAGCCTTATTTCTCATTTTAATTTGTCTGGCTTTAACTTCCAGCCACTGGGTCTCATTACGCCTTTCTTTGCTAGACTGAAGAGTCTTCAGTACCTGCTATTTTCTTCTTATCAAAGTACCTTTATGCCACAGTCAAGTTACCTCTCAATCCTCTTTTGGATAAGCTAAAGAGAATGTGCTCTTTAAGTCTCTCACTACAAGGCTGTTTTGCCAGCCCTCAAATAATTTTTGTATTTCTTTTCACCTTCTCCAATTTTTCAACATCCTTTTTAAAATGTGGATTCCAGAACCAGATGCAGCATTGGTCTCACTAATGCCACATGCATAGGTAAAATCACCCCTCCCTACTCCTATGCCCCTGTTTATACATCCACGGATCACATTAGCTTTTTTGCCACAGCATCACCCTGGGAGCTCATGCTGATTTACTTGTCACTGTGACCCCTAAATCCTTTTCAAAGACATTGCTTTCCAGGATACAGTCCCCCATTCCTTGTTCCTAGATGTACAACTTTGTATGAAAACAGATTTTGTTTGAATGGGCCCAAGTTCCCAAGCAATCCAGATTGCTCTGTCTGATGTCCTGCCCTCATCATTATTTATCATGCCACTAATCGTTGTGTCATTTGCATATTTTACTAGCCGTGATTTTATATTTACTTCCAGATCACTGGTGAAAATGTTGAACAACGCTGGGCCTAACACCAGTCCCTGGAGAACCCAACTGGAAACACCATCATTGTAGAATCATCCCTCACTGATGACTACTTGTTGCAATCTGTCGGTTAGTTAGCTCTCAATCCTTTTAACATATGCTTTATTGATGTTGTACTGTGCTAGTTTTTTAATCAGAATGTTGGGTGGTACTAAGACCAAACACCTTACAAACATCTACCTTTATCAACCAAACTTGTAACCCCGTCAGATAGGAGATAAGACCTATTTCCCATAAAACCATGTTTACTGGCATTAATTATATACCTATCCTTAACTCCTTAGTAATTGAATTCTTTATTAGCTTTTCTGCTATTGCTCAAGGTTGATGTCAGGCTAACAGGCCTACAATTATCTGTCTTATCCCTTTTAAATATTGGCACAATGTTAGAACTCTTCCAACCTTCTGCAATTTTCCCAATAGTCCAAGACTGATTAACAGTTAATCTCTCCACTTCTCACATTAACTCCTCCCTGCCTGTATGATCTGTCAGTTTAACTCTGTCAAGATGGTGACACACTCATTACAAAACCTGGACTTGCTTGGGAGGCTTTTTGCTTGCATACTGGCTGATGAGTACAAGAACTCGGCTAACAAGGTTACAAAAGGCAAGTGAGTCACCACTGAGAAATGTGATGTTACAGCAGGGTAAGAGGTGTTCTGCGCCATTTTGGTGTGCACTAGATCAGGTTCTCACTCAAATACTAAATACTTCAGTAATAAGCCAGCCTAAAACTGCTTGATTTGGATACACTTATGTTTGCTATCAGGAAACATCTCCTAGCCATGAGATGGCCTAAGGGAAGCGCTGGAAGCCCCATTACTTGAATCAGTTAAAATTAAACTGGGCATAGCCCAGGAGAATATACCATAGGGAACAATCCTGCATTGGCTGGGTGGTGAATGGACTAGAGAAACTCACAAATTATATCCATCTCTAACTTCTACACAGTGAAAACTTCAAATTCTTATTTGGTTCTAAATTAACTCTTTGGGGCTCTTTTTTGTGTTTTAAATGGGTCAACTCAGCCTCCCATTTAGCATCTGCCAATAAATACAGATGCACTCTGTCAAGTGGGCTTTAAGAATCTGCACCTTCTAATCAGATGTGCAGATATCTAAAAGAATCTCCAAAACTGAAGATGCAAAACAAGATGCTGGTTTTCAAATCCAAGCCTTTTAAAATTGCCCACCAGAGCTTCCCTCTCCATGACCTTCCAAATGTGTCCTCATACTCCCATCTTTCCCTCCCCTATAACTGTTCAAATCACTCCTCTCAAGGGTAGTTGGAAGCTCCTGAAGGAAGATATTGTGCCTCCTGAAAGGTCTCAACTGGCTATGCTACAGCCATTTGTATTGGGCAAAGAGAAAGATACAGAGAAATGCATGTTGAATTTGCCATCAGGGAGATAGGATTCAGTCTCCACTTGATCTGCAAGGGAAGGAAATTGCAGAGATGAGCCGCTGATGCTTAGAACATGCAGCCTCCAGCTTCAGCATGTTTAATCCTGGGATCTATTGGGCTCCATGTCCCCACTGCTCACAGCTGCTACAGTGGACTGCAGAACAAGAGGTAGTTGCCAAAGTAGTCAAGTGCTGGGCACTTGAAAATGTGACCAATGGTTTTCTATGGATCCAGCTGGACATTGATGAAAGGCAATGGAACCTTTGTTCTGTTGCCCCTTTGCCAGATGTAGCAAAGTTCAGGGTCTTGCAGCTCGTCAGTTTCTGTTTGGGACAGAAAGTGGCAATACAGATTCAGGTGTTTTCTTAGTTCATTTTGCTTATTACAAAATGTAAAAAAGTTTTGATTTCCTCAGGTAGAGAAGGTCACAAACTGCACAGGAGGCACTCTCTCTCATAAATATCCCATCTAACGCACCACTGCCCTGTCTAGGCAGGGCCATCCCTAGCTATTCTGGGGCCATACACAGCCCCCCCACACATACAGGGGGGCAGGCCTCTGGGGGGGCAGGCTGGCTTGGGGTGCAGGAGGAACCTTCCAGCACTGACCAGTGGCGCGGCTGGGGCTGGTCTGCTACACTTCCTGCTGCCAGAGAGTGCAGGCCCAGCCCTGCTGCACTCCTCAGGAGAGTGGGGGCAGGGCTGGGATGGAGCAGGGGCAGGGTAGGGGTGGGGCGAGGGTGGGAAGAGGTGGGGTAGGGCAGAGCAGGGGCAGAGGCTTTGGGGTAGGGGTGGAGTGGGGATGGGGCTGGGGCAGAGCAGGGTGAGAGCCATGGAGAAGAGGTGGAGCAGGAGCTGGAGCAGTCCTGGTTCTGTCCTGGCACCCTGCGCAGCTGAGTACTTTGTGTATGGGTAAGGACGGCCCTGTCTCTAGAGTTGCCAACTTTCTAATCGCACAAAACTGAACACACTTGCCCTGCCTGGCCCCTTCCCTGGGGCCACGCCCCTGCATCGTCCCATCACCAATGCTCCCCCACTCACTCCATCCCCTCTCCCTGTGTCGCTCGCTTTCCTCCACCCTTACTCGCTTTCACTGAGCTGGGACAGGGGGTTGTGGTGCAGGAGAGGGTGAAGGCTCTGGCTGGGGGGTTGGGCTCCAGGGTGAGGCCAGAAATGAGGGGTTCAGGTGTGGGAGGGACTCTGGGGTGTGGAAGATGGTGGAGGTTCTGGCAGGGGGGGTGCGGACTTGGGGATGGAGCTGGGGATGAGGGGTTTGGGGTGTTGGAGGGGGCTGAAGCCAAGGGTTTCGGAGTCCAGGGGGCTGTGCAGGCTCAGGGAGGGAGTTTGGGTGTGGGAGGGGGCTCAGGGCTGGGGTTGGGGTACAGGATGGAGTTTGGGGTGCAGGCTCTGGGAGGGGGATGGGGCAGGGCATTGGGGGCAGGGGTGGAAGGGGTGGGCTCCAGGAAGGGGGTTCTGACCTGGGACAGGAAGTTAGGGTGCGGGAGGGAGTTTGGGATGTGGGCTCCAGTCAAATGGAGCTTATCTCGGGTGGCTCCCAGGGTCGGCGATGCAGCAGGGCTAGGGCAGGCTCCCTGCCTACCTTAGCTCTGTGCAGCTCCCGGAAGTGGCCGACATGTCTGGCTCCTAGGCACAGGGGCAGCCAGGCAGGTCTGTGCAGTGCGTGCTGCCTGCACCCACAGGCACCACCCCCACAGCTCCCATTGGAAGTGGTTCCTAGTCAATGGGAGCTGCGGAGCCAATGCTTGGGGTAGGCGCAGCATACAGAGCTTCTCTGATTGTCCCTGTGCCTAGGGGCCGCAGGGACATGCCAGCTGCTTCCAGGAGCCATGGGGGGCCAGGAAGCCTTCCTTAGCCCCACTGTGCTGCCGACCAGACTTTTAATGGCCCAATCAGTCGTGTTGACTGGAGCTGCCAGGGTCCCTTTTCGACAGAACATTCCAGTCAAAAACCGGATGCCTGGCAACCCTAGTCCTGTCTCAAGAAGCAATGGCCTGGGGCCTCTCTCTCTCTCTCATGGATTTCCTGGAATCTCACTGTAATCTAACTGCTTAAACACACTTCATTCCTCCAGTTACCCTTAGCCCCTGCACTTTACACCTGGGGATCTCCTGACCATAAGAACTGCTCACTCAGGATCACATGGGCTCCAAAGGCAGCCTGAACATTAGCTCTTTTTCTGCAGCTGTTTTGCCATATACAGAAACGTCAGCAAGGTGTTTACTGTCCAGCTAGAACGTGCTTTCACCCACCTCTGCTTAATGACTGTGTGCGTGCAGCTACTGCATCGGTACTGTAAGGGCTTGTTTACACTTGAAATGCTACAGTGGTGTCACAGAATAGACAGAGAGAACAATGGGGTTCTCCTATTGGTGTAAGTAATCCACCTTCCTGAGAGGCGGTGGCTAAGTCGATGGGCTCTGAGACCCTCTCTCCTCTGATTGGACTCCAGGCCGAGCCTGGAAGTCTACACAGCAATGAACACCCCCGTGAACCTGAATCGGCTAGCATGGACCCACTGTGAGTGTCTAGTTGCTGTGGAGACAGACGCTGCATGCCACTCCCTCTGCTAGGTGCAGCATACAACACAGATCTGCTGCCTGGCACAGACGAGAGCACAAGGCTGTGGTCTGGTGCCACAGTTTGTTCTAACCTTCCCAAATCCTTGTGTATTGGGAACAAAAGCACCCAGTTCATACATGGCTCCTGGCAGGGATGGAAGAGGGAGAGGCTATGGGGGTGTGAAATAGCTGGCACTGTTACCTAAGGGTGCAGGAGGTGGCTGGAGAGTTGAAAGGGTTCTGAATGCTGAGCAGGACAGAGAGCTGGAGGGTAGCAGCAGTCTCTGGTATACTAGGAGCATATGAAGTTAGAATAAAATAATTTTTTGGTTGAACACAAGCTCTCCTTGTAAAGAACAATACCTCATATGTCCTGTTCTCCCCTTGTATTCCCATAACAGGGCTGAGTGTTATCTAGCTTTAAATTTCCCAAAAGACCCATCAGTAATGAGGGACTGGTGAACCAGTACAGCATGGCCTTCTTCAACGCCTGCCCTCCAACTGTTGTGTGTTGTTACTGTGTCTCACACCAGGAGTGGCTGCATTTCAGTGCTGATGGAAGAAATGACAATTTGGGAGAGGAGTCGTTCTAGAAATGAGATGATTACATTATCCTCAAGCTGAACTGGCAATGGATCCTTCCTGGTGTTCAAAAGGTGAACCTTTTTTCCTTTGTCACACAGCTCTGCTCTGCCTGCTTTGGATGGTGTCTGCAAATGGGAGGATCTTGTCTTCGGTTTAAA
The DNA here is from genome assembly GCF_003597395.2 of Chelonoidis abingdonii. Lineage (NCBI taxonomy): Eukaryota > Metazoa > Chordata > Testudines > Testudinidae > Chelonoidis > Chelonoidis abingdonii. The sequence goes on along the minus strand of NC_133775.1, from coordinate 65,770,977 downwards.
ACAACCACACACAACTCATCATGGCTTGGAGTGGCCCGAGCCTGACATACTGGGGGACAGGGCTCTGGAGGACAGCACTGAGGTCAATGGGTCAGTGCCTGCCCACACAGACTAGTGTTACAAGTCTCATGAACACTCTTCTTCATGGAGTTCACAATATCCAGGAGCAATAGCAGAATGATATTTGACCAAAACTTTGGACCTCACACGTGTTAGCTGATGCCCCTCAACACTGACCATCAGCACCCTGCTTTGGCCCGTCCGGTTCCCTTCTCAGTTCTGTCCCTGCACCTCAGTCCTGACTTGCAGCAAACCCTACTGTTAGACCAGAGCCTTGGCTGTGCAGCTTGGTTGATGCACCTCAACTTTCACCTCCAGCTCCCCACTCCCCCACTAACCTGTTCTGCCCCCAAACTGCTCCTCCCCAGAGTGAGCTTGGAGAGTTCCTGCCCTTCATTTGCATGGCAGAGTAATGTGGCACCAGTAAGAGAAGCAGCAAGCTGACATTCAGAATGTGATACCCAGCTCCAAAACAGCCCTATGGAGGGCAAGGCCCGCACGTGATTCATAGTGATTTGCATTATGTTATTGACCTTTCTTTCAGACACTGGGATGGTTGAATCACACCAGATAATGATGAGGGCCTTTTTTCCACAAAGAGCAGTGGAGCCTTCCCAGAGATAGGCTCTCCCCTCTTCTTTAACCTCCTCCTTGTTTAGCAAGACACGGTTAATCCGGCAACATCTCCCAGAGGAGCACATCTCCTGTGCTGGATGAATCATCAGGGATGTACTGAATATGGTCACAGAGCAGGGGGAAAAGTGTCTTCTGAGCAGTCTGATACCCTAGCTGAGCTGGGTTAAATATGCGGTAGAAAGGAGATCCTCTTCATTCTGGGCTACTAGATTACCAGATGGAAGTTAGACTAGATGACCCTTGCCATCTCTTCCAGCCCTATGGGTCTCTGATTCCCTCCTCCCATATGCAATTGGATGTCACATCCTCTCCCTTCTTGTAAGTCACAGGTTCTTAACCTGGGGTCACAAACAGATTTCAAAGAGTTGTGTCCACTCATGCTTTCTACATGACTAGACAGGAGGGGGTGACCCAACATTTTTGTGTCATGGTATCACAATATGGAAAAGGTTAAGAACTGAGGCCATAAGCCAGGAGAGGACACCTCATCTCCTTTGGGGGTGGATCCAGTGTTTTTTGCTATATGGGGGCCAAAGACTGGAATGGATTGAAGCCCTGCTTGGAATCACCAGTCTGACTGGCATTGTGTACATATAGGTGATACCACAACCAAAATTCAAATAGGGCTGGAAGGTAGCAGGTTTATCTTATAAGCCAAAGGGAGCATCTGTTTGGCTGAGATGGTGGGAGTTTTACTGAGTGTGTGTGTCCCATGGGAATCTGTTCTCCTTTCTGGAAGTTCTGTCTCATGGAGGATGTACTTTTGCGGGGGAGGCTGACTGCTAGCAGATCAGTGCTGAGGTGGCTCTGCCCAGGTACCCACAGAGCCGACTTAGGCTCAGATGTCAGCTTAGCTCTAAGCACATGGGTAGAATGAAACTATTTCTGTGTAACTGCTGTGTGGCTGTGGTGTGACAGGAGACTAGATGAGCCTGGCTTGTTTAGCCTAGAAAACAGAAGGTTGAGAGGGGATCTGATTGCTCTCTATAAATACCTCAGGGGGTAAATACCAGGGAGGGTGAAGAGCCATTTAAGCTAAAGGATAATGTTGGCACAAGTTCAAATAGCCATGAATGAATTCAGACTGGAAATGAGAAGGAGGTGTCTAACCACCAGAGGGGTGAGGTTCTGGAGCAGCCTCCCAATCGGAGTTGTGGGGCAAAGCACTTAATTAGTTTTAAGAGAGCACTGGACAGATTTGTGAGTGCTACTGTATGACAGGCTTGGTTATGATGGTAGGGGACAGGGCTCAGAAGCCCTGGGGCTCACTTTGGTTTATCGCTTATGTTCTCAAAGCTCATGCTTCAAGGCTTCAGCTGGCAACCTCCAGGAATCAAGAAGGGATTTGCCTAGTGTATTTTGGGACTTTTAAAAATATACCTGTCCTCTGAAGCATCAGGGCTGCCATGGCCAGTGATGGGAAAGTGGGCGGGGAGAGACAGGGCTCTAAGGTGGCACTGGGCATTCTCTCTCTCAGGCGCTTAGCTGGCTGGTTCTTGCTCGCATGCTCAGAGTCTCACTGATCGCCGCATGTGGGGTTGGAAAGGAATTTCCTTCCAGGTCAGATTGGTAATGACCTGGGGAAAGGGATTCACCTTCCTCTGCAGCAAGTGGCTCACTTACCAGGATTATCTGGGTCTATCTCACTGCATCATTTCCCCTCCGTTGCGGGTGCGTGGGCACTGGTGGACCTCAGTCCCTTCTGTTCTCTGCCTGGGGCACATAACAGTCCAATCTCCTGCGTGCTGTAGCACTTCAGTCTAATTTCAGTGGTAGGATTTAGTGTGTGGAGGCTAGATGGTGTTGATGGCGTCTGATATACCAAAGGTCAGATTGATCTGGCCATCAACTCTATGCCACTTTCTCTCAGGGAAGTCTCTCTCCTAGGGGTGGGGAGGGAAAACTAGAGACAGGCATTGATTAGGTTCTTCCTAGGTACAAGCACTTTTTGGGTGACCATGTTGTTCCACACGTAGGTGCCTGTGATCATAACAGGTTCCTCTGAGTGACAGGCTCCATGAGGTTGGGGGTGGGGTTAACTGCAGCTGCACATAAACAAGGGACTGTTAATTAGAGCAGGAAATACAAATAAAATGAGGTATTTCCTCTGTCTCTTGTGTATACACAACTTCAGGAAACTGCACGCCAGTGGGTCGGGAAATGTAGGTTACAAATGTCAAGGTAGTGGTTTTCTTGCATGCAGTTCCTGGTAGCAATGTCTGTCTGTGGTTGCTCTCAGGTTTGTCAGCCTGGTGTCATTCTACCAAGAGTCACCCAGGGAAGGCCTCTCCCCCAGACTGTGTAGAGAAGCCAAGCCTCCATTGTCACCAGCCGAAGATGTCATTCTGCTATGAGGCCCATGAAGGCTTGTCATGACTCCTGTCTGCGATCTGGTGGGTCCAGGTCAGTGTTCCAAGGTCATCCACACTGTTACAGCAACAGGGGCAAATGTCATGTGCATGGTTGAAAGCCCTCAGGATGAAACTCTCCATGGGAAGAGTTAGGCCTGGTCTACACTAAAAAGAGAAAGTCACCCAGTGATTCCTGCCCAATAACATTTTGTTGAGCTAGAACAGATCTTTTAGAAAGACACCCAATTTTACTGTAAAGACCTCAAATGAGGGCAAATCCACCACAGCCTTAGGTAAATTGTTCCAGTAGTTAATTACCCTCACCTGTGCTTATTTCCAGTTTGAATCTGTCTTGTTTCAAATTTCTGTTATTGGATCTTGTAATTCCTTGGCCTGCTAGATTAAAGGACCCTTTGCTATCTGCTATCTTGATCCATGTAGACTGTAATCATCTCTTATCCTTCTGTTCAGTGGAACAACACTGCCACCCAAAAAGTGTTTGTGACTACGAAGAAGCTGAACAACGCCTGTCTCTAGTTTTACCCCCCTCCCCCACTCCTGAGGGGAGAGAGTTGTCTGAGAGAAACTCTCAGAGTTTACAACCAGAAGAGACTAGCAGATCATCTAATCTGATCTTTTGTATATCACATGCCACTACTACCACCACCTAGCACTGCACACTAAACCCTGTGACCAAAATTAGACTGAAGTGCTACATTAGACAGGAGACTGGACTATAAGGTGCCACAGGCAGAAAATAGGAGGGAATGACAGGCCTCAGAGCCCAACACACCCGCAATGATAGGGAAATGAGGAAGTGAGATAGACCCAGATAATCCTGGCAAGTGACCCACAAGTGACAGATGAAGGTGATTCCCTGTCCCCACAGGTCACTGCCAATCTGACCCGGGGGGAAATTCCTTCCCAACACCACACATGGCAATCAGTCAGACCCTGTGTAAGAATCAGCCAGCCAAGCAGCTGAGAGAGAGACCACTCTGTACCACCTCAGAATGCTGGCCCTTCTCACCCAGTGTCTTATCTTCTTTTGGTTTATTATTAAATCTTTAGTCAGTTTACTAAGGATTGGCTGACAGCATGACATTTGGGTAAGATCTGAGACTCATATTGCCCTGGAGACATGTGCCAGATCCTTTGGGATTAGACATTTGCCCCTGTTGCTGTAACAGTGTGAATGACCTTAGAACACTGACCTGGATCCACCAGATCGCAGAGAGGATCATGACAAGCCTTCATGGGCCTCATAGCAGAATGACATCTTCGGCTGGTGACAATGGAGGCTTGGCTTCTCTACACATATGGTGAAATTGGTTTTCAGTAACCTCTCCCTATATTAGGCCTGGTCTACACTACGAGTTTATTTTGAATTTAGCAGCATTAAACTGAATTAACACTGCACTTATCCACAGAACGAAGCCCTTTATTTTGATATAGAGGGCTCGTAATATCGATATCTGTACTTCTCCCCGACGAGGGGAGTAGCGCTGAAATTGGTATTGCCATTTCGAATTAGGGTTAGTGTGGCCACAATTTGACGGTATTGGCCTCCAGGACCTATCCCACAGAGCACCATTGTGACCACTCTGGACAGCAATCTGAACTTGGATGCACTGGTCAGGTAGACAGGAAAAGCCCCTTGAACTTTTGAATTTCATTTCCTGTTTGCCCAGCATGGAGAGCTGATCAGCACAGGTGACCATGCAGTCCCAGAATCAAAAAAGAGCTCCAGCATGGACCATATGGGAGATACTGAATCTGATCTCCGTATGGGGCGATGAATCTGTTCTAGCAGAACTCCATTCCAATAGACGAAATGCCAAAACATTTGAAAAAAATCTCCAGGGCTATGATGGACAGAGGTCACAATAGGGACTCAACACAGTGCTGCGTGTAACTTAAGGAGCTGAGACAAGCACACTAGAAAGCCAAAGAATGAAATGGACGCTCACGGAGGGAGGGGCGACTGACGACTGTAGCTATCCCACAGTTCCCACACTCTCTGAAAACCATTTGAATTCTTGGCTGAGTTCCCAAAGCCTGAAAGGTCAAAAACATTGTCACGGGTGGTTCAGGGTACATGTCATTGCATCCCCCCCACACACACACTCCCCGTGAAAGCAAAGGGAAAAAAATCCTCTCTCGCCTTTTTTCAATGTCACCGTAGGTCTACTGGATGCTGCTGGCAGACACGGTGCTGCAGCGCTACACAGCAGCATCCCCTTCCCTTGCGGACAGCAGACTGTGCAATATGACTGTTATCCGTCATTGTCATCCCGTGAGTGCTCCTGGCCAGAATTAGAGAAGTTTGGCTATTAGTCAACATGGTCAGGAATGCAACCCTATGCTTTGGGTGTTCCTAAACCTCTGACTGCCAAAAGCTGGGACTGGATGACAGGGGATGAATCAAGCCATAAATGCTCTGTCCTGGTCATTCCCTCTGGAGCTTCTGGCATCGGCCACTGTTGGAACACAGGATACCGGGCTAGATGGACCATTGGTCTGACCCAGTATGGCTGTTCTTATGTTCTTGTGATAGTAATATAATTAATACCAGTCCTCAAAGTGAGAGGAAAACAAGTCTTGTCAGAAGAACTGGATGTTGGTTTTTTTTAGATTAAATGTTTATTGAAAAAGGTAAATGTGTTAACTAGGGCTGTTGATTAATCATAATTAATTTTTTAAATCACGATTAATTTTTTTGAGTTAATCATGTGAGTTAACTGTGACTAATCACAGTTTTAAACACACTGTTAAACAGAATACCAATTGAAATTTATTAAATATTTTGATGTTTTTCTACATTTTCATATATATTGTATTCTGTGTTGTAATTGAAATCAAAGTGTATATTATTTTTTACTACAAATATTTGCACTGTAAAAATGATAAAATAAATAGTATTTTTCAATTCCTCTCATACGAGTACTGTAGTGCAATCTTTTTATGGTGAAAGTGCAATTTACAAATGTAGATTTTTTTTTGTTACATAACTGTACTCAAAAACAAAACAATGTAAAACTTCAACGCCTACAAGTCCACTCAGTCCTTCTTCTTCTTCTGGCCATCACTAAGACACACAAATTTGTTTATATTTACAGGAGATAATGCTCCCCTATTCTTATTTACAATGTCACCAGAAAGTGAGAACAGGCTTTACATGGCACTTTTGTATCTGGCCTTGCAAGGTATTTACATGCCAGATATGCTAAACATTCGTATGCCCCTTCATGCTTCGGCCACCATTCCAGAGGACATGCTTCCATGCCAATGACGTGTGTTAAAAAAAGGCTTTAATTAAATTTGTGACTGAACTCCTTGAGGGATAATTGTATGTCCCCTGCTCTGTTTTACCTGCATTCTGCCATATGTTTCATTTCATGTTATAGCAATCTCAGATGATGACCAGTACATGTTGTTCATTTTAAGAACACTTTCACTGCAGATGTCACAAAACGCAAAGAAGGTACCTATGTGAGATTTCTAAAGATAGCTACAGCACTCAATCCATGGTTTAAGAATCTGAAATGCCTTCCAAAATCTGATTGGGACAAGGTGTGGAGCATGCTTTCAGAAGTCTTAAAAGAGCAACACTCCAATGCAGAAACTACAGAACCCGAACCACCAAAAAAGAAAATTAACCTTCTGCTGGTGGCGTCTGATTCAGATAATGAAAATTAACACACGTCAGTCCATACTGCTTTGGATTGTTATTGAGCAGAACCTGTTGTGACGTTCTATACCTTGGGGGAGCATCCTGGAACCCCCATATTCCTCATTTTTATATAATCTGGATCTTATATGTAAACCATGCCTTGTAAGGTATCAGGGGAAAGGGTATGATCTGCTGAAAGTCATTGTTCTGTCTAATTATGTGTATCATCAGCACATATTAAGTTTGAGAATTGTGTTGTATGGTTGTCACTAAATATGTTGTGGGTTTGGGAGCTGCCTAAATACTGGCTCTACAGAGACAATGACAAGAGGGGTAACCAACACCTGGGGCCAGATGGGTGCTGTTGAACAGAAATCACCAGCCATTGTCCAGCAAGGGAGCTACAATTCAATGACTCACCTGCATGAGGCCACACCAGGGGAATTGCTCAACCTTGCTTAGGGACTCAGCAATGCCCCCAGGCATGCCTGGACTTGCATTCTTCAAGCACATGGGACTGAGGGTATAAAAGAGACCACAGGGGGCCCATGCTTGGCCTTTTCTCCTGCCCTCACCTATGCTGCAATCCACTAAGCCACTGAGAAGAAGACGAGACTCCAGCAGAGGAGACTGGCCCAGGTTTAAGGAACAAACCTGTATATTAAGGACTGCAATATCCAGTGGGGTGGGAAAAACTGCTTAATCTAGATGTTGCCCAGTCTAATAGGGTTGAGAGTTTAGACTGTGTCCTTATATTTTCTTTTCTTTTGGTAACTAACTCTGAGTTTTTGCCTATCACTTAAAATTTCATCTTAAGCAGTGCAAGATGGTATACTCCTGAGGTACAAGGCTGGGAGCTGCGGGGATTTGGCTCTGGTGCCTTTCTCTGGGTGATTCATGAGTGGCTCTGTGAGCATTCATGTAATATGGTTGGGTGTGGGGCTCCACATGCTGTTATGCTGAATGATCATAGCGCCTTGAGGGGTTTGCTGCTGGTCACTAGCAAGGCATTGTAAGAGACAGCCCAGGCTGACGAGAGTTAACGGGGCACAGAGGTCCCACATTCCCAGGCTGCACCCTGGGGGGGATCCTGTCACACCTGTCATCAGCATGGTCACATGTCCTTTGGAATGATGGTTGAAGATGAAGGGACATATGAATCTTTAGCACATCTGTCACGTAAATATCTTGCGACGCTGGCTACAACAGTGCCATATGAACACCTTTCTCACTTTCAGGTGACACTGTGAACAAGAGGCAGGCAGCATTATCTCCTGAAAATGTAAACAACTTGTTTGTCTGACTGATTGGCTGAACAAAAAGTAGGACTGAATGGACTTGCAGGGTCTACAATGTTACATTGTTTTATTTTTGAATGCAGGTACTTCTGTACATAATTCTACATATGTAAATTCAGCTTTCATGATAGAGATTGCACTACAGTCCTTGTATTAGGTGAACTGAAAAGGTGTAGGCCATACTTACAGGGAAAACAATGAGCCAGAAAAATATTTAAGGGTCATGGTAGATAACCGGCTGAGTATGAGTTCCCAGTCTGCTGCTGCAGCTAAGAGGGCTAAGGCAATTCTTGGATGTTGTGACTGGGTGCCTGGGATAGACCACACTGATAATGCCACACTCAGGGCAGACTGTAAGAAATAGGGCAGACAATCTCCAGAGCTAGTGCTTTACTCTATAATTAGATTCACCAAACCAGTAACAAAAAAGCTTCTGCAGTATCACACTGGTTAACCAGAAGACAAACATAGTACCATCAGCATTCCAGCCCTTGGCTCCCATCCAGGCAATGCAATCTAAGGGTATGTCTACACTACAAGATTATTCCGATTTTACAGAAACCGTTTTTTGGAAATAGATTATATAAAGTCGAGTGCACGCAACCACACTAAGCACATTAATTCGGCAGTCTGTGTCCATTTACCGAGGCTAGCCTCGATTTCCGGAGTTTTGCACTGTGGGTAGCTATCCCAAGTTCCCGCAGTCTCCCCCGCCCACTGGAATTCTGGGTTGAGATTCCAATGCATGATGGGGCAAAAACAGTGTCGCAGGTGATTCTGGGTAAATGTTGTCACTCAATCCTCCCTCCGTGAAAGCAATGGCAGACAATCATTTTGCTCCCTTTTCCCTGGATTGCCTGGGCAGACACCATAGCATGGCAACCATGGAGCCCATTCAGCCTTTTTTCACTGTCACCTTATGTCTACTGGATGTTGCTAACAGAGGCGATACTGCAGCACTACACAGCAGCATCCCCTTGCCTTGCAGAGACGGTTACCAGCCATACTGTACCATCTGCTGCTTTGCAAGTTGACAATGATGGTTACCAGTTATACTGTACCGTCTGCTGCTGTCATGGGTGCTTCTGGCCGGCCTCGGTGTCAACTTAGCTCCAAGTGCATGGGTAGAATGAAAGTATTTCTGTGCAGCTGCTGCATGGCTGTAGTGTGACAGCAGACTTCCCTTTATAAAAGTTATGTTGACTCTCCCCAACATCAGAGGGGTAGCTGTGTTAGTCTGGATCTGTGAAAGCAGCAAAGAGTCCTCTGGCACCTTATAGACTAACAGATGTTTTGGAGCATGAGCTTTCGTGAGTGAATACCCACTTTGTCGGATGTACGTCACATATCATCTTCATCTATGTGTCTGAGAAGTGTGTTCTTTACTATAGTTTCAACCAATTTGCCTGATACTCAAGTTAGGCTTATTGGCCTGTAATTGCCAGGATCACCTCTGGTGCCTTTTCTAAAATTCAGGATTACATTAGCTGTCCTCCAGTCATAGAATCACAGAAGCTTAGGTTTGGAAGAGACCTCAGGAGGTCATCTAGTCCAACCCCCTGCTCAAAGCAGGACCAACCCCAACTAAATCATTCCAGCCAGGGCTTTGTCAAGCCAGGCCTTAAAAACCTCTAAGGATGGAGATTCTACCACCGCCCTAGGTAGCCCATTCCAGTGCTTCACCCCCTCCTACTGCAATAGTTTCTCCTAATATCCAACCTAGACCTCCCCCACTGCAACTTTAGACTATTGCTTCTTGTTCTGTCATCTGCCACCACTGAGAACAGCCGAGCTCCATCCTCTTTGGAACCCTCCTTCAGGTAGTTGAAAGTTGCTATCAAATCCCCCCTCTTTCTTTTCTTCTCCAGACTAAATAAGCCCAGTTCTCTCAGCCTCTCCTCATAAAGTCCTGTGCCCCAGCCCCCTAATCATTTTTGTTGCTGAGCTCTCTCTAATTTGTTCACATCCTTTCTGTAGTGGGGGGGCCAAAACTGGATGCAGTACTCCAGATGTGGACTCACCAGTGCCGAATAGAGGGGAATAATCACTTCCCTCGATCTTGCTGGACAATGCTCCTACTAATGCAGCCCATTGCCGTTAGCCTTCTTGACAAACAAGGCACACTGTTGACTCATATCCAGCTTCTCATCCACTGTAGTCCCAAGTCCTTTTCTGCAGAACTGCCACTTAGCCAGTCAGTCCCCACGTCTGTAGCAGTGCATGGGATTCTTCTGTCCTAAGTGCAGGACTCTGCACTTGTCTTGCTGACCTCATCAGATTTCTTTTGACCCAATCCTCCAATTTGTCTAGGTCCCTCTGTATCCTATCCCTACCTCTCCCCCCAGTTTAGTGTCATCTGCGAACTTGTTGAGGGTGCAATCCATCCCATCATCCAGATCATTAATAAGGATGTTGAACAAAACCGGCCCCAGGACTGACCCCCAGGGCATTCCACTTGATACTGGCTGCCAACTAGACATTGAGCCGTTGATCACTACCCATTGAGCCCGACAATCTAGCCAGCTTTCTATCCAGGGCCAGCTCCAGGCCCCAGCGCGCCAAGGGCGTGCTTGGGGTGGCATGCCATGTGGGGCGCTCTGCCGGTTGCCGGGATGGCAGCAGGCGGCTCTGGTGGACCTCCCGCAGGCATGCCTGTTGAGGGTCCGCTGGTCCCACGGCTCCGGTGGAGCATCCGCAGGCATGCCTGCGGGAGGTCCACAGGAGCCACGGGACTGGTGGACCCTCCGCAAGCACGCCTATAGGAGGTCCACCGGAGCCACTGGACCAGCGAGCGGCAGAGCGCCCCCCGTGGCATGCCGCTGTGCTTGGGGCAGCGAAATGGCTAGAGCCGGCCCTGTTTCTATCCACCTTATAGTCCATTCATCCAATCCATATTTCTTTAACTTGCTGGTAAGAATACTGTGGAAGACGATATCAAAAGCTTTGCTAAAGTCAAGCTATATCAGATCCACTGCTTTCCCCATATCCACAGAGCCAGTTATCTCATCCTAGAAAGCAATCAGGCTGGTCAGGCATGACTTGCCCTTGATGAATCCATGTTGACTGTTCCTGATCACCTTCCTCTCCTCCAAGTGCTTCAAAATGGATTCCTTGAGGACCTGCTCCATCTTTTTTCTGGGGACTAAGATGAGGCTGACCGATCTGTAGTTCCCCAGATTGTCCTCCTTCCATTTTTTAAAAAAATCATCCAGGACCTCCCCTGATTGCCATGAGTTCTCAAAGATAATGGCCAATGGCTCTGCAATCACATCAGCCAACTCCCTCAGCACCCTCGGATGCATTAGATCTGGCCCCACGGGCTTGTGCGTATCCAGTTTTTCTAAATAGTCCTTAACCTGTTCTTTCACCACTGAGGGCTGCTCACCTCCTCCCCATGCTGTGCTGCCCCGTGCAGCAGTCTGGGAGCTGATCTTGTCTGTGAAGCCTGAGGCAAAAAAAAGCTTTGAGTACTTCAGCTTTTTCCACATCATCTGTCACTAGGCTGCCTCCCCCATTCAGTAAGGGGCCCACACTTTCCCTGACCTTCCTTCTTGTTGCTAACATACCTGTAGAAACCTTTCTTGTTACCCTTCACATCCCTTGCTAGCTGCAACTCCAATTGTGTTTTGTCCTTCCTGACTACACCCCTGCATGCTTGAGCAATATTTTTATACTCCTTCCTAGTCATCTGTCCAAATTTCCACTTCTTGTAAGTTTCCTTTTTGTGTTTAAGCTCACCAAAGATTTCTCTGTTAAGCTAAGTTGGTCGCCTGCCATATTTGCTATTCTTTCTGCACATTGGGATGGTTTGTTCCTGCTCCCACAATAAGACTTCTTTAAAATACAGCCAGGTCTCCTGACCTTCTTTCTCCCTCATATTAGCCTCCCAAGGGATCCTGCTCATCAGTTCCCTAAGGGGGTCAGAGTCTGCTTTTCTGAAGTTCAAGGTCCATATTCTGCTGCTCTCCTTTCTTCCTTTTCTTCAGGATCCTGAACTCAACCATCTCATGGTCACTGCTGCCCAGGTTGCCACCCACTTCTCCTTCCCCTACCAATTCTTCCCAGTCAGCTGGTACAGAGGCTGATTTAAGTGATAAACTACATACCACACTTTGTACTTCTGTAATTTCATATTTGAGTTCCTTCAGAACTCTTGGGTGAATACCATCTGGTCTTGGTGACTTGTTACTGTTGAATTCATCAGTTTGTTACTAAACCTCTTCTATTGACACCTCAATCTTGGACTGTTCCTGAGATTTGTCACCAAAAAAGATTGGCTCGGGTGTGGGAATCTCTCTCACATCATCTGCAGTGAAGACTGATGTAAATAATTCATTTAGCTTCTCCACAATCGCTTTATCTTCCTTGTGTGCTGCTTTAGCACCTTGATCATCCAGTGGCCCCACTGATTGTTTGGCAGGCTTCCAGCTTCTAAAGTATTTTGTTTTGGTTGGGTTTTTGTTTGGTTGGTTGGTTGGTTGGTTGGTTTTTGTTTGTTTGTTTTGTTTTTGTTTTTTTGTTGTTCTCTTACTATTTTTTTTCTTTATTCTTTATGGCTTATCTGGGAAACACTTCGGTCAACGTTTCAGCTTACGCTCATAACTTTACACATCATTTTGCTATATGCATTTTACGATGATATTACTGATCAGCAAGTTACAAGTTTTCCAATGATACCTCACCAGGCATGCCTTGTACAAAGATTATTACATTACCAGGTAGGTATGAATACAAGGGTGCACGCCATCACACTATAGAATAGTTAACATTCTGCTTGTTCATGATATATTTTTAACCCCCCCCTTAATATCCTTAACCCTTTATGTCTGCATTTCTTGACTTGTAATTTATATTTATTGGTACAAACTTTCCTTTTGTTCCATTTTATTATATACTGTCTTGTACTTGCTGTGACGGCTTTCATTTCCCTTCTAAACCAGTGGGATTTTAATCAATCACAGCCTTCTTACGTGATCATGGCTTTGTAAGCAACAAACAGACTACTCTTAAACAGCTTACAACAACAGTTCATGTTTTCCTGTTTAAATTTTCACTCCCAGTCAATTTTGCTCATCATTATTTTCAGCTTTGGGAAACTGGCCCTTTTAAATTACCAGGTATATTTAGAATCATAGGAAGGGACCTTGAGAGGTCATCTAGTCCAGTCCCCGGCACTCATGGCAGGACTAAGTATTAGTCCTTATTTATGGCTGGAACTATACTCTGCTTGCACATAAAAAATGTAATCAGATCATAATCACTCACAGCTAAGAAACCCCTCATTTTTTTCAGTTCAGTAATCAATTCCTCTTTATAATATTATGAGCTGGGTGAAACCTTCTTATGGGTTGCATTAAAACCTCATTAAGATTGAGCGGTGTGTTCACACCTTCCAATTAGTATAACTGTAAAGATAAGCCTCGCCACCTAAAACTAAAAGAGTATGTAAACCCACCCAGCAGATTTTAGAGTGTGTTTTAGCAAAGGCAGAGCACACAAAAAGTAAGAACAGACAGACCAAAGAGAGGCCAAGGGGAAAAAGCAAGAAAGCCCAGTAGGAGCCGGTGAGCACAATGTGACCCTGGGAAAACTAGAGAGAGAGTTTTTCGGTCTGTTGGCAAAAGAGGCTTGGGTCTAAGAAACTGCTTCTCTTGTTCTTGGTTTCTTCTCCATTCAGAGAAGCCGAACTTTGCATATTCCTTGTAAATAAACAAGATAGCATCAAAGCAAATACTGGACTTCATCAATTTCTACTTCCAGCTGGAACATCCTTAGCGCCCTGAACCCTTGACTAGCTGATCAGATTGAACAAGAATGAGTCTAATATAGAATTACCCTGCACTGATTGCAATATTTTGTGTTAGAAAATTATCTTGTATAATTTTTACAAATTCTAAGGATGTTCTACTAGTGGCAGCATATATCTCCCAGATTGAAATTCCCCATGATAACACAATTTTTCTTTCCACACATAATAGATAGTTGCTTAAGGAGACATTCATCCTGTTCTCTAGTCTGCTTTGATGGTCTGTAGCAGACCTGCCCACTAGTAACTCATCTAGCACTTTGTTAGCTAGAACTCTGATCCATAAGTATTCAAGAGCCTGTGCTTCTGAATTGTCGGTAGCTCTAAAACAGGGAATGGGATCTGATCTAGAATGCCACCCAGCCCTTCCTTTTTTCCCCACTTTATCCTTCCTAAACAGACTTAACATTCCAGTCAGGTGCATCTTCCCACCAGTTTTCAGTAACACCAACTAGATCACATTGCTTCTTCAAGAGTTTTTCCAGTTGGTCCTGTTTATTACTCAGACTCCTAGCATCAGTATGTGAGCATTTAAGGAATTTCTTCTCTTTGAAGAATCCCCTGCAACGCATACCTATTTTTATATCCTATAATCATTCTACTAATATGCCGCAATGTCCAGATTGATATTATGGGGTAAATATTCAAAGAGCTGTAAGGTATTTGTCTAACAGGATTAAAGCCTCACACAGCTGGTCAAATACGTGTAATAGCCCTTTCCACTTCTATAGCATATTCCATCTAAAGATCTCACAGCCCTTGAAAAGCCACTAATGAAACCAGCCTCACAACCCCCCAGAGAGGTGGGTAGGTCCAGATCCTCAAAGTTATGTAGGTTCCTAACTTCCACTTATTTCCATGGGAGTTAGGCACCTACATACCTTTGAGGAGCTGAGCCACAGTTCTTATTAACCCCAGAGGGGAACTGAGGCACAGAGTGTCACATGGTAGCAATGGCTGGAACAATTTTGCAACGTTGCTTTGGTGTAGACAAGTCCTTGAAACATTCCCTTCTTTGGGCGGTGCAGGAATGAGATCCCTGAATAACAAGGCGTGAGCTGCTGACTCAGTGGTTATGGGTGAGGCGGGTCGTTATTGGGAGCGGTTATGGGGCTTTGCTCGCCCACCTACACGCTTTTGCACTCAGCAACAGACACTAAAAGGCACTTGCGATCTGATTCTTCTCTGTAATCAACACAAGACCACAGGAAGTAGCAGTTTCAGAATGTGGGGCCGAGGTGGTCGATGTGACATTCTCTTATTTGCGGAGGAAATTCAAGCAAACGCATCTGAGGGAGGTGGAGAGGAAGAGCAAGGGGTAAAAAAGAACCAAAAAAAGAACAATTTTCCAAACTGGCTATGCAAAGCATGCTGCCAACAGACACAATTCAACGGCTTTGCAAGAGGTTTTCTCACTTTAATGCACCAAGGGGAAGCACTCACAGTCCCCAAAGTAAACTGTCAGAAAACAGCAGAGGGGAACTAGCTAACGGGAAAAGGAGCACAAGTTACAGGGATGCTCCTAGTGATAAGAAGCATGTCCTGGCTAAATGAGGATATCACAGGTCACTGACTCATGACAATAGCCAGTCCTGTCATCATTCTAAGTCATTTCCCTCATGTAATCTAATTTTCCTCTTTCTTATTAAAAGTCACACATGTTCTGTTGTTATGCTGAATGATTTTTGTGGTTAGGAGGGGAAAAATCACCTCCACCATTCAATACAGAATTGTTCATTTCCTCAGAAGCGTTGTCTCTGGTGAGCGTTCACGTAATTTCTAGGTGCTTCAGAAATATTGATGGATTTTATCTTCACAACACCCCTGTGACATTAGGTGATGTTATTTGCCCCATTTTATAGATGGGAAGTGGAGGCACAGAGAGGTTAAACCCAAAATGGTCAAAAGGGCCTGAGAACAGTTTGATTTAAGTGACTTTCTTAGGCTCACACGAGAATTCTGTGGCAGGGGCAGGTATAGAATTCAACTCTCCAGGTGTCATTCAACTGCCTTACCCATGAGATCATCCTTTGTCTTCTTTCATCCCCTTCTTTCATCCTTCTTCACCACACACCTTCCAAATACTGCAACAAATAAGACAGGGATTCTCCAGACTGCTGCATCCTCCACTACACAGCCTTGCCTCCTCCCCAGAGCAGGTCCATCCTGTGCAGTGAACATCTGGGGAGACTGCATCATAATGCATACACACAAGGGGACTGGATTCCAACTGTACAGAAAAACCTTAAGTCTGGCATTTCATAACGTTTGTGTGCTTTATTTTGCCACCTGAACTTTCAGTTAAGTTAGTTGTTGTGTGTGTGTCATGTAAAAAGAAAAAGAGCAGCTGCCTTCTCAGTATTCCTTGAGGCACTCAGAGTTCAGTCCAATGGCCACTGAAATCAATGGAAAGATTTCCACTGGTTTCACTGGACCTTAGGTCTGATCCTCAACTGATTACTTTGCTCTCCAGTGAAATACAGAATAAAAGATCATTCTGACTGAACCAACAATTAAACCTTTCAGATAAGGGTCCTGCAAAGGAGAGGGATAAATCTATTCATAAATTGTACAAAGGGCCGTTGCTTGCTCACACACACACACACACACACACACTTCAGTAGACTGACTAGCTCTGATGTGTGGTGGTGAATGTTGCTTGCATCAGCATCCCTGCAGAAGGAACACTGCTTTCCCATGGTTCCAAGCCTGGGTTTCATGCTGTCTGTCATGCTTTCTGATTTGTTATTTCCACTTGACTGATGAGATAATGGGTAGAAATGACAGAAACCAAATGGCCCACAATGTGCTTAGTTCGACAGACCATACCTAGAAACCATTCTAATTTTATCTCCCAGTAGAGCCACCAGACTCAGTTCTCAACAGTGTGGTTTGCCTTCAGTCTTGCAGCTCAAAGCAGTGTGGCCTTATCCCTCAGCTATCCGACAAAAGAGCAGAAATAGTTGGGCTCAATTTACACTCACAGCCCTTGCTGCTGGGCACTCCTCCTGGGGATCACTGTCCAGCACCCCCAGGCAGACCACCACAAGGTAACCTAGATAGGTCTGCACTTTATCACGCTCTGAAAGCTTAACCTGGCACAGAATGGGACTAGGACATCTCACATTGCTGTGTTTTATGTCATGCAAAGGAAAGAAAAAGCCACAGGGATGAGACACTAAGGGCTTTTTAAACAGTGTAAAGCAGTGTCCAGGAGAATCAGGTCCCGAATTCTCCATTTTAACCACAGCACAGGCGGCAACCCCAGCCCTGACCTGGAAGAGCGCTTAGCACGGTGTGAGGGGAGTTTGGTCTCCATCAGCCTGCCACTCCTTGGACTCTGGGCTAAGCTTGGTAATAAGAATTGGTGCTAATTGGGAAAGTGGTTTGCTTATCTAGAACCTGTACTGAGACTTCGCACTGATTCACTTAGTCCACTGAGCAGACATCAAATAATACAGAATATGTAGTCCTTACCTAGCACTTTTCACCAATGGATCTCCAAGCATATTACAAAGGAGGTCGCGATCATCATCCCCATTTTACAGAAGGGGAAACTGAGGAACCAAGGTGTGCCCTGGCTTGCCCAAGCTCACCCCTCAGGCCAATGGCAGAGCCAAGAATAGAATCTATGTCTCTGGGCCTCCATCACAGAACACAGAAGTCCAGTGCTCCATCTACATCTTTCATTTACAACCAGATGAAGCAGATTTGAACCATCGGCGGACAGGCTCTGCTGCCCACCCCCTAAGCCATTCAGTTGTCTATGGCTTCTTATTTCAGGGAAACAGCCTCGTGGTTGAGTCTTTTCTAGTGACTGAAGTTCACAACTAGAGGAAAGAAAGTGATATCCCTTGTCCTGATTTTATAAGCATATGAGCATCTCATATCAGTGCAAACACATCTATGAGGTAGGGAAGTATTGACCCATTTTACAGATGGAGAGCTGCAGCACAGAGGAACTAAGTGACTTGCCCAGTATGATTGACTGAGGCTATAGCTATACAGCTTATGAATTCTGATTGATGTTGTGAAGTTGCATTATGAAAATCTGCTGTTGGCAGTATCTGCCCAGCACTGGCTCCATTCTGAATGAAGAGAAAGAGGGAATTCAAGCAGAAGCTGAAGTTGCTCTGAGAAACCCGGGAAGCTGAATCAGATAAACTCCATTAAGAAGGCATCCTTTGGAGTGACACAGTAAATTTGAGACCATTTATGGGATAGATGAGAAGGGTGGAGGAAGACAAAGGAAAATAGTTGCAAACCAGCGAAAAACATGGGTACCAGCAACAGACGTTCTGCCCTAGATGAACTATAGCAGGATCAGACTGACAAGAAGCAGAGGACAGCCAGTGTCTGTCCAGAAACTACCAGGCAAGCCATGAAAGGGAGCCAGCAGAAAGGCAGAAGATGTAGGGCCTTTTGATTAGTGGCTCAGGAGTGAGGATCATGAGCCAAGGCCTGTTGGGACCCATACATAGGAAAAAGTATTGCATGCTGACCCAAAGATGGATATCACAAGCTGGTCAAGGGATATATTAAACGTTGTGAGGAGCTTCCACTGTTTGTAGTCAAAGAGTGAAGTCCTTCTCCACTGAAATGAGTGAGAGTTTTCCCATTGGTTTCACTGAAGCCAGGATTTCACCCAGAGTGAGGAAGGAGATTCTGAAGAACCAAGGAGACCTGGAGAGAACTGAAGATGGGATTGATTGCAGTGACCTTCCCATGCCAGGTCCCAGGGCAGAAAGGAGAGCGGTACTTTTCCCCCTCATCTGCCATTTATTGGTTCAGCTCAAGCAGGAAATTGGGGTTCACCAATTAGTGGCAAGTCTCCGATTATGAAAGGCAACTGTTTGGATTATATAATCTCCGTGTAAATGGGTGAGGTGCAAATCAATGATATTTCTGGAGTGGCACCTTCCTAAAAAGGGAACAATGGTTTCAGCCCCCATCCATTTAGAAAGGCCAGGAAGCCTTGTCTATCTTGTGGCCAAGGTCTCTCAAATACTAGGTCAATGCCCTAACCTCTAGACAACGGATGGTCCACAGCCCTCTAGAATGCAGGAGATCCTTGCACTGCTGGGCAGAGTGAAAAAGGTCACAGTGACAATGAGGTCTGAGTCAGTGAGTTCAGTTGTTTAGTTTCCTCAGGCAGCAGCAGCTGCCCTGTGCTGTGCAGATCCCATACAAGTTACAGCCTCTTCATGTGGTTGATTTTGCTCCTCTTGCCCCTGCAGCTTACAGGAAACCACATCAAAAAGGCACTGAAAAGAGCCCTTGAGTGAGAGAACTACCACTCTGCCTTGTGGAGATGAGCTTTTAGCTAGGAAGCCATCACTGACAAAAATAAACCTGACAAGGGTTATTCGAACCTGCCCCTTCCCTCAAGTGGCTATGCTATTCTTTAGCACTATGGAGAAAGGAGCTGTCTGCCTAGATGTTACATCACATTACTATGCCAAACTGATAGCACAATGGCATCCAGAAGAACTAGTTGTGACTGGGGCCCTGCCCCAATGTGTTAGGTCCTATGCAAACAAGTGGTCCCTGGCCAGAAAAGCCTATGGTCTAAGACAACAAGTGCCACACTCAGAGCAGGGAGAAGGGATACAATTAAATAGATACACTTTTTATCTAGACACAGACACTTGCAATTTTAAAAAAATGGAATAGATTAGAGCAATGGTCCCCAACCTTTTTCGTCTGGCGGGCACCAGACGAAGGACCGTGGCGGCGGTTGAGCATCCGCTGAAATTCGGCAGCGACACCTCTGGATGACTCTGCTTGTTGGCGGCAAGCGGCGTCACCCAGAGGCGTCACCGCTGAATTTTGGTGACATTTCGGCAGGTGCTCGACCACCAGCCAGGACTGCGCCCGCGGGCACCGCGTTGGGGACCCCTGGATTAGAGTGTCTGCCCCTCAAGCCACTATCCACTGGTGGATTTCTTATAGGCAACATGGCAGTTGAGGGGCTAGAGGATACGTTGATGGAGGTGAGGGTGTGGGTCTACCACTCAGGGTAGAATTGTTCCTCACTCCCTACAGTATATTCTTGATCTAGAGAAGTGGCTCTCAACCTTTCTAGACTACTGTACCCGTTTCAGGAGTCTGATTTGTCTTGAGTACCCCCAAGTTTCACCTCACTTAAAATGCCTTGCTTACAAATTCAGACATAAAAATATGGAAGTGTCACTGAATAATTGCTTCCATTCTCATTTTAACCATAAAATTAGCAAATCAACTGGAATGTAAATATTGTACTTACATTTCAGTGTATAGAGCAGTATAAACAAGTCATTGCATGAAATTTAGTTTTGTACTGACTTTGCTACTGCCTGTTGTAAAAATAGGCAAATATCTAGATGAGTTGATGTACCTCCTGGAAGACCTTTGCATACCCTCAGAACCACTGATCTAGAACACAACAAGGCAACACCTTTCTAAAGCCTTTTGAATGGCTCATTCTTCACTATTCTTCCATGTGTTGTGGTAGCACCCTGCGTGTTTGCTCAGACTCCACCACACTGGTGCTGTACAAACACATGGGCCCTATCTCAGAGTGATATTATTATCTGCTACTTAGTCTGTAACAATAAAGTCTATTACCTTAAAGAAATCCATTGCAGCCACATGGTTTAATGCCCTGAGCAAACTGGGTTTGTTCTAATGCAAAGGTCAATGGCCCTGAGCTATAGCTACGCAGTGGAAAGCTGCTATAAATGTGATGCGTCCCCCTCCATTCCCAAGATGTATCTGATTTTCTGTAACATGGAATGGCCTTGGTGAGAGGCTGACCTCACTGCAGGGGACTGTCCTCATCTAATAATAGGCAGTAGAGATCGTAGTGGAGAATATTTTTCATGTATCTCTATCTGCAAGTCTTTCTGATCCAGTGCAAAGATCCCTGGATAATTCCAGTTAAAGCAGTTTTACAACTAACACTTACCAGATACGATCAAACAGCTGAGAATGGAACCAAACATTCCTACATCTCAGCCATAGTAGGGAATTTCATACTCATTTTTCAGCAGTGAAGCTCAGCAGGTTTAATTGATATAGTGGTGAAAATGCCAGTGCTCTGTTTATACCATTGGTAGCAGCTATACAGAGTCAGTTGCTGCAGCCATGATAGGAAACTCTTCCCTGCTAGCGAGAAGAGCTGAGTTTCCATGGTTCATTCAGTCCCCACTCCTCTTGCTCTGGCTGTCCAATAAGGGGGCTTATTGGTGCTGATTCTAGTGGTGGACATTTGTGATGTGACATTCTGAGCACTAAAAATGAGTTAGAGTGAAATTCATTTCCCACAGAACCCTCACCAGAATGTAAGGCCTCTCCCACCTTCAACTTCCAAATTGGATTCAAATTAGCAACCAGAGGGGAGTGGCTCTGGATACAATTACCAGAGGAGAGTGCCTTGCAGAGCCTCAGAAGGAAGGTTGTGGTGCAATCTTTCAGAAACATTAGCTCAGCAACCCCACGGCTTCTGTGGAAGGAGATCTACCTAAAAGGCCAGAGGTCCAGGTATCTAAAGGAGTGGATTCCTCAGTCTTCAGTGGGTCTTTGGAAAGTGATCTCAGCATTCAGCTCTCAAGACCCTGTAGCCAACAGTGGCCTATATTAATCCCCTGTGGTCAAGGCTTTCAAAGCTTCCCATGATAGTGAGTCATAGGAAATATGCTGTTACAAGAATGTGTAAAAGGAGACTGAACAGTGGTGATGGTGGAGGTTAAATCAGATGACTGCTCAGGCACTAGCAAAGGAAACTGCCAACAGTCTTTAGTGGGCAAGACTTGAAATGGGGGGCCTGGAGAAAAACTGAGTTTTTAATTGAACCATTGGCTGGAAGCTGTTTAACATACATTTGCTTAAAACATGCTCCTTGATGTTTAACTGTGGGATAAGGAAAGTACATGCAGTGCAATCAAATTAATTAAACCTCAGCCCCCTGCACTGTCAGGCAGCATTATTAACCCTATTTTACAGATAGAGAGAAAGCAAGGTGCAGACAGGTCACACAGCAAGTCAGTGGCAATGCCAGGAATAGAAAGTCGAGTCCTGGTTCATTACTTCCATGACACCTACAAGAAATCACTCAGCAACAGGTTGCTGGCTTTGGGTAGAGGTTACCTGAATTATCAAAAAAGCAGAGAATCCTGTGGCGTCTGACGAAGTGGGTATTCACCTACGAAAGCTCACGCTCCAAAACGTCTGTTAGTCTATAAGGTGCCACAGGATTCTCTGCTGCTTTTACAGATCCAGACTAACACGGCTACCCCTCTGATACCTGAATTATCAAGTTACTCACATACCTAAGCTGAGCATCCACAAGAATGTGCAGCCAAACCAGTTGTCCATCCTCACCACATTCCTTGTCCCTATTGCTTAACCTCATTCAAAGAGTCATGCATAAAAGTAGATTCTAAACCCCAGATCCTCAAAGGTATGTTGGCAACTAATTCCCAGATCCTCAAAGTTATGTCAGCACCTAACTCCCAGATCCTCAAAGGTATGTCGGCACCTAAAGGTATGGAATTAATGGGCATTAACAGACTAAATACTTTTCAAGATTTAGGCCTAAATTCTCTGCAGCAGGGCCCATCCATGCTGTAAAACACCCCCCACAATTTTGAGTGTTATAAAAAGAACAGCATTAATAATAATGAGTTCCCCTGCTCTAGCCATTAGGCAATACTCCTTGCTCATGAGTTAAGAGTCTGGCTCACAGACACATGCCCTCTTCACAGCCCCATAGTGACAAGGGAAGTTCAGGATGACGCTGTAGACTCTTAAAAAGTGTTGTTTTAGCTTCAGATATCCTGTCTGAGCAGATAATCAAAGTAGCAACTATGAGGAGGAACCCTCTGAACCGAAGATGGTACCTGCAGCTGCTTTAGAAACATTAAAGTTTCGATTTTGTTCCATTCTCTCTCTGTTAGGGCTGCAGAAACAGTCCCTTGCATAACACATTTCATCTATGGTTCATTACGACTAACAGTGTTAGCCAAGCAGTGTGAAACTGCAGGTGGGTCTGAGTCACAGAGGTACACCTGAGTCGCTGGCTACAAAGTGGCAGCCCAGAGCGTTCACACCTCCAGCCAGCTGGCCCCACAGTGCATTCTGGGCTGGAGAACGGGCAGAGACTTTTCTTCCCCCTCTTTTGCTCTGTGGAGGTTCATAGCACAGGAATCATTGTGCTTCGTGACAATCAGCCAGCACACTGGCCTTTCATTTAAGGTTCAAACACACTCAGGAGTTTGGCACTGTTCCCACCTCTATCTGCCCATCAGCCCAGGTAAGCTCATCTCAGGCTCGCTGGAGAACCTGGCTTGAGTTTCGGCTTTGAGACGACATCCAGAAGCATGAAAATTTCCCCTGGTTTGACAGCGTTCATGGCCAACATTGAGGATCTCCACTTGTCTGACCTCCACCCAGGGCACGCAGAATTTGGTGGAAGAGGCCAGATTCTTCCTTTGGCTCTGCCCACTTTACCCTCCTCAGGCAGTGCAAAGTGGATGGGTTCCTGCTGCAGCTTGTGCAGGGGAATTCTCCACTGGTGTATGGCTGATATAGACAGCACACAGCCAGGCCCCACGTCCCCAGGAGAGGAGCTGGGAAGAAGGCATGGCAAAGCAGAGCTTCACTACACCTATGCACCACTGACGTAAGTTAGAGTGGCTAGTAGCCAGCTCTAGCTTCCCCTGGCTCCAGGCAGCACTAGACCAGGTAGCTGCAATCAGCTCCCTCCATCCCCCTCCCACTGAGTCTGAAAGGAACCCAGTGCTTTGTGGGATAACATTAGCAGCAATCTTTAATACCCAGCTCTTAGACCTCAAAGCACTTTACAAAGAGCAGTGTCATCATCCCCATTTTACAGATTGGGAAACTGAGGCACAAAAAAGTGAAGGTGATTTGCCCAAAGTCACACAGCAGGCTAGCAGCAGACCCAAGAATTGGACGCAGGTCTCTTAAGTCCCAGTCCAGTGCACTACCCTCTATGCTATACTGCCTCCAGTTAGAGGGGGTTATGTAATGATGCCCATTGCAGTGGGCACATCTAGTCTCTAGGGCTGTGCATCTCCTTCCTCTAGAACTGCACCTTATTCTACACTCAACACCCTCTTCAAACCCCATGATGCACAAAAGGTTTCTTGTAATGATGGAAAAAACCTCTCCATTGCCCGTTTGACACAGTGCTCCCTCCTAGCCCCTCACTGCCGGGAAACAGGCCCACTTCAGCGTTACGTGTCCAGTGTTTCTAAGAACTCTGTGTGTGCCTCACCCCTCCCCCATCCCTTCTTTCTCTGCTAGGGCAGAGACTTGATGCAAATCAACCACAAAAGGGATCAGACCTCAGTGAAATTACTCACTTCAGCCTTCACTATGTAGCACCTTTTCTGGGTCAGGGTTAGCCTCACTCTGACGGGCTGCTGCACACCTCAGCCTTTGCTGGCAGGAGCTGCTTTCAGAGCGTCTCACTGGGGGTGAAAAGTCTGTTTAACCCTGGGCCAACCAGTCACTTGGTTTTTATTTTAATCAGTGGGAGTGCAAACCTGATGCCCTTGGGAAGAGGTAACTGATTGCACCCACAGGCGGTGTGCAGAAAGCATGCAAGATTGGTACAAGCTACCCCAATGCACATTAGCTACTCAGGTAGTCCTGCCCCCACCCCCAATCTGCCACTTGTGCCTCAATTAATGGTGGACAACTGACCCTTGTCAGATTAAAAACTAACTGAACTCCATCCTTTCTCCAACCCTACCTTTTTTTAAAAAAAAAATACTTTGGGATCAGCATAGCTAAGGAGAAACCCACCCTTCTAGCTCCAACTCTCTGCTCCGAGTTTCTTGTACCCTGTCCTTGGACTCCTGCCTTCCTTTTCAACCACCAAGATTTGTTTTGGGGCCAGGCTGGCACTCTCTTGGGCCTGTCCTCCCACCCTTTCAAGTCTGGTGTGCATTGGGTATGTTCCACAGTGCACCATGAGCCACAACATCCCAGAATTCAACCCTGAGGAACCAAGAATCAGCAGATACCCACCATGACACTGCAGCACTTCTTCAAAGGTAGAGGACAACAGAGGCCCCCAGGCTGGCTCACATGGGGAAGACAGGATGGCTTCTGCCATGGTAAAAGGTGAAAGACAAGAGGTTCTGTCGCAGTGGTTTTAAGGGATGAGGTGGTGGCAAGGGGTCTCCAGAGATTTGGTAGTCCAGTTCAGGTTTGGGCCAATATCTGAATCACGCCTTGGACATTTCCGAGGTTCTTTTGTCATTACTCAAGATCCATCTTCTCTGCTGGGCAAGTGACCACACTGTGTTTAGTCATCACTACAAGTGCAAGTTTGCACCTGGCACATTCCCTCTGCTCATGCTTGATCTCACGAGCAGTCAGAGTTATTGTCTAACACATTAACGTAGCATAGACCCTTGGGGAAATGTCACTTGGTGACCGTTAGCCTGCTCTGTGCCCCCCCAATGTGAGACAGGGATGTAAGGGCAGATCCTCCAGCCTCTAAGACTGGATGCACCATTCGCGTCTTCCTCCGCCCACATTTCATCTTTATTGCTGGGCCGTAAACCCAGGGCCACCCAGAGGATTCAGGGGCCCCTTCCATTAAAAAAAAAAAAGTTGCAATATTATAGAATGCTATATTCTCATGGGGGCCCCTGCAGGGCTTGGGGCAAATTGCCCCACTCACCCCTCCCCCAACCCCGGGCAGCCCTGCGTAAACCTTAGCTCAGCTTTGCAGCAAATGCAAGAACCAACATTTAGAAACGTGGAGGGTGACAAACTGGGAATGTTCTGAATGCGTTCTTTGAATACTGGGTGGGGAGTATTGACCTGGGAAGGTTGCAGGGGAATTTTGCTGGGACTGTCTGCATTGGGGGATGGGAGACTTTCCTTGAGGGAGGATACCTGAGCACATAACATGAGAACCCAGGAAGGGGGTTGGAGACCAGGTGACACCTCTGCCTGGGAAACTGGACAAAGGCTAGGGAAGGAGCTGGGGGGAGGCTGAGTGAGAGGCTGGAGGGAGTTTCAGTTTGCAGCTGGCTGAGGAAATGGAGGGGAGCCGAGATGGGGCTTGGGCCTCCCTGCCTCCTCCCCCACCCCCAAGAAGGACCTAACTGAGGGGTCCTGTTGTCCGTACCTGCAAGACCTGTCTTGGACTGTGTTCCTGTCGTCTAAATAAACCTTGTGTTTTGCTGGCTGGCTGAGTCATGGTGAATCGCAGGAAGCTGGGGGTGCAGAGCCTTGTCTCCTCCACACTCCGTGACATGGGGGTTTAAACCTGGGCACCTAAATCTGTATTTAGCTCCCTCAATGGCCTGGTTTTCAGAGGTGGGAGTTGTGGGAGCTCTATACCTCTGAAAATTAGCCCACTAACTTTAAGCACTTCCTCCCAAAAATTTGGGCTAAGGCTCCTTGTGGAAGCTAATTTCTTCCACAGTCAAGGCAGAGTTCCTACAGCCCCGGTGAGGAGCAGAGCAGTCAGCCCGTTATAGAGCAGGGTTGATTGCCCACCTCTTCACCTGCAGCCCCATCCCCATTCCACCCACGGCCCTGCCCAGTTCCCCCCCCCCACACACACACCTCGCTCTGGCCCTGAGGCTGGAGAAGCTCTGTGCCCCTGCTGCAGCTTCAGCCCCATGGCAGGGAGCGAGAGCTCCTCCAGCCCCAGGGTCACAGCAGGGGGGAGATTTTTCCAGGGGCCCCAAATTGGCTGGGGCGCCAGTGTGATAATCTGCCAGTGCCCACAGCCCATCTGAACACCAAGGGAATTGGGATTTCTCACCCATCTAGAGATCTCCCTCTGTTTCTAAGGGCTATACTCCAGCACAGAGCTCTTAAGGGAGTAATTCTGCTCTACATCTTTTCAAAACCATTATGGGTCCCGCTATCCAGGAAACGAACACCATTTGGTTGGAAAGAGGGCTGATTACATCAGGAAATAACACTGACACTTTAACCAGATCTCATCAGCTAAGTGAGGGTTTGGGCTCTGTCTGACCATGGCTGTGCTAGAGATCCCAGGCAACTGTAAGAAGTGATGCTAGTGATTCAACAGGTGGCATTCTTCCCTTTAATCCAGTACTCAGCATAGCATTACACTACTGGGGAGGGAGCCTTCGGATCAGTTGGAAACAGTAAGTCCTGCCATTCATGGCAATTGAAGATCTCAGTATTTTCTGCAAATACAGGCCTGTTAGACCCAGTGACCCATCCTAATTAGAATCTCCCTGTCTACATTCCCCTAGCAATTTCAACTGGAAAAGGGCTTTATTTTTCATCACTTCTCTCACACTGTTGTATGTTGTAATAGCAGCTGGAACATTCTACACCAGAGGTGGCTGCATGACAGATTTGGGTGAACAGGTCCGTGAATGTGTGGCATTTTGTTAAAAACCATTGGGAGTCTTCCAGCTGAAAAGTGCTATAGGATTTTTGTTACACATTTGTATGAACAGGATGCTGATACAAGCTGGAGAATTAAATCCACAGAAGAGGTAAGTAAGCCATAACGCATTGTAAATTTGCACCTCATAACCTACATCTCAGCAACGTACTTCTGTCCTGTCCTAGAGAGACCACCTCTAGGGCTGGGGAAAGAGTTCGCTCTGCCTGGGCCATTCAACCCTTGCATTCTCTGCAGAAATGCCTACATTTACAATTTGCGGGATTTTTTTCGTTTAGACACTTGTCCACTAGGAACATAGTTGAGGCCACTCCAGCAGATCACTCAACAGCCAGCAGCTGGTAACAATGCTTACTCACTACTAGTCAAGGCTAGATTCAAAGAAGCTACTTGCTCCATCAACAAGTAATAAACATCATGTCATGCCCTGAGCTCTCTGATTCCTCTATAGCATAACATAAGGGGAGATGGTAGGGCATAGATATGACACGTGATTTCCCACACTGTGGTGGTCACTTCCGTCATGAGAAAAAAAGTGGAACTCTATTTCACAGTTTCAGCTGCTAAAGCAGAGCTGGCCCAATCAGCTCTGGCCACAGTGCAGCCACTGCATTGTACTAGCCAGTCCACTTTCACAGAAGTGCACTTCCCAGAATCAAGCAAAAGGAAACCACGCTTCAGAAAGTAGGCCATATCTTAATGTAGTATCTCGACAAACACGTGTTCCCTTTGGCCACTTGAATAATTGTCCCCACCCCCCAAACCAGTGATGTTAGGAAGATAGTTAGGGGCTAGAGGCACCAGGGAGACTTTGGTGCTGCAACACTCAATGTTTAGGGGCTCTGCCATCTAGTGGAATTCACAACCCTGAGTGAAGTGCCCCGGCTCCCCAGACAGCACACAGGGGAGAGAGGTGCTGACAGAAGGGATTCCCCAAAGCCAGCCTGCTGCTGAGCAGGGACATGCCTTATCTGTCCTGTTGGAAATGCAGAGGAAAGGGGGTTAGCCTCCTTGCCAGAGGATGTTGTGAAGGCCAAGACTATAACAGCATTCAAAAAAGAACTATACACATTCATGGAGGATAGGTCCATCAATGGCTATTAGCCAGGATGGAAAGGGATGGTGTCCCTAGCCTGTTTGCCAGAAGCTGGGAATGAGTGATAGAGGATGGATCACTTGATGATGGTCTGTTCTACCCATTTCCTCTGGGGCAACTAGCATTGGCCACTGTTGGAAGACAGGATGCTGGGCTAGATGGACCTTTGGTCTGACCTGGTATAGCCGTTCTTATGTTCTTAGCCTAGGCCCCACCATTTAAAAGCACTTAGGCACCTGCCACTGCTCAGAAGTCACGTCTGTGACCCCTCTCCTGGAATTAGGTGTCTAAGGCAGCCCTTTCTCATGAATCCTCATAGCGTACTGGTTACAGGACACACCGGAGAAAAGGGGTTCAAATCCCACCTCTGCCAACTTTGGAGCAGATCACCCATCTCACTGCCCTGACTGGTTGACTGCAGTTTCTCCTTCTCGCTAGCTCAATGACTGTTGAATTGTTTATACAAAGTGGAACAGCTGCCAGCAGAGAAAGGAGCAGCACCCCATCTCACTACCCTCCAGCCCAACAGTTATTACACTCACCTGCAATGCAGGAGACCCACCTTTATGCCTCTACTCCTAATCAGGCAGAGGGGGGATCTGAACCTGGTTCTCCCACATCCCAGGTGAATGTTTGAACTAGGGAGTGGGGAAGGGAACACCATCCCCTCCTCAGCTGTGCTTTGTATAGGGCCTGATCCTGTAGGCCTGCTTTCAGATGTGCTCTAAGAACACCTCCCGAATCAGGCGCCACTGGGGAGCTAGGCAGGGGACCGTCTAGCTGATGGATCCTACCAGGGCTTAGGAGTGAGTTACGTGCCAAGGAGCTCAGCGCTGTCAGGACTTCAGCAGTTGTGCACTTGTCCATGGGCAGAAATTCAGGTGTCTCGGTGACTTCACCAGCAGAAACTCAGGCACTTGGGTTTAGGTGGCTGCTGAGCAATAGCTTTGTGATTGCCAGAGGCACTAAGGCCAACGGTCTGGTGTCGAAGTCTCCCTTGTGAACCTGGCTCTTGGTGTAATTCTAGCTGTCTCTGAATGAGGTGCAAAGAGGAGGAGCCAAGAACACATCACCACTCAGTTCACTACTGACCACCAGCAAGTGTTCCACAGACCACTTGCCACTGACAGCCCCTGGTGCAGGAACTGCTGCTCTGAGCCACGCTTGTGAGGAGAGTGAGAAATCAGCAGGCCCCCGGTACAGACGCTGCCAATGACAGAGACTGCGGGAGATTAAAGGGCTGTTCAGCTGATTGCAGACTAGGGCATCGAAAGGACCAGAGTCAGAGGAAATCTGCATGGGTCCCTGGAGCCCAGCTGTTATTACACATGAGATCAAGACCCCACTGTGCTAAGTGCTGTAAGAGACAGTCCTTGCCCCCAACCATTTATAATCAAAAGACGACAGGGGAGAGGACAGAGAGGAAAGACAACTTGCCCCAGATCACAAAGCAGGCCAATAGCAGAGCTAGGACTAGAACCTAGGTCTACCTGAGCCTCCCCCCGGCCACCCCTCCCAGTGTCTTAACTAACTAGACCCCACTGCTTCCTCCAAGGTCCCCAGAGCAAACCCTATCTCCACTCCTCTCCCAAATGGCACGGTGTTCAAAAACCAGATCTGGAGCCATATTCTGTGGCTTGGGCTCATCTCTTCCTTATTGTTTTACCCACTTTCACTCTCCTGCCCCACTCAAACAATCACCAGGAGATGATCCTCTGTAGTCACGCTGCCTTGAGGAGTGGTGCACAGCCACCTGATAGCCAATGTGCCCAGTTCATGCCTTGATCCCATGTGGCTTCTTCGAACAATTAAAATGCACCCATCCCCCACTCACAGCTGGCAAAGACTGAAATAAATCCCAAGCTCGGAACTCGCTCAGACTGTGAGGTGCTCAAGTCCCAATTTCACTCCTGCCCCAAACTTCTGCCATGGACCAGACCACACCAGAACACCCAATGGGGTGTGTTTGGCAGGTATGGAGGGGGACTGGAATTTGAACAGAGATCTGGACTCCACAGCTGGATCCAATCTTTCTAATAGCCCATAAAAAAAAATCTGGATCTGAACATCCTGGCATTTGGAAGAACGCCTCTCTGCCCTAT
Source organism: Chelonoidis abingdonii (assembly GCF_003597395.2). Classification (NCBI taxonomy): domain Eukaryota; kingdom Metazoa; phylum Chordata; order Testudines; family Testudinidae; genus Chelonoidis; species Chelonoidis abingdonii. The sequence goes on along the minus strand of NC_133775.1, from coordinate 65,740,538 downwards.
GTATAATGAAGACTGTTGAGGAGAGAAGGTTTAGTGCTTAGCTCTCATGAAATCCACGTTCCTTCATCCATGAATGAGATGAAGCCAATCACACTTACAAAAATAACATTATTTTACTGTACATATAGATATATTATAGGGAACAATACATCAATAGTTTAAACTATTGCCTGCTTGACCGCTACATTGCTGTGTGTCACATTAATTACTCACAGTCTGGGGTTATGCTGCGACCTATTCAGCAAGCTTCAAGTCCTGGTTTTCGGTTACTACCTAGCCCCAAAATAGCACTTCTTGCAGTGAGCACATAGTGCTCGCCAACATGTCCCATCCTTTGTGGAGGTGCCAGTAAAAAGCAGTAGAGCCAAGTGATGGAACATGGAGTCAACCAATGAAAAGTAACAGAGACTATGTTCTCATTCTTGGAAGGGCATTTGAGACATAGTCCTTGGGGCATAAATACAAGCCGGGCCTTTATCTCAGGTATGGACAGTGGAGGTTAGTCATGGCAAGAATGGTTGGCTTTGCCTGCCATTTTGATTTCAGGTGCAGTCTGGTCTGTATCCGCTGCTGTACATTGACTGCACTCTGCTTCTCCTGGGTATACTAATATTGCACCCGTTCCCAGACTAAGCACTAATTGGACAGACACCTGGACATATCCTGCAAACTCTGGGCCCTCCCTCGGACTCACAACAGCCATCCTATGTCAATGCAATGGCTCATCCAGCATGCCCCCAGGGTTAGAGAAAGCGGGGGTGAGCACTCAGCTGGTTTGCTGAATACTAGGGCTCCCTGGATGAGGACCAACCTTCACACAACTGCCAGATTTTGGAGGTGCTCCCCCAGGGATGTTTGTGGCAGGAGTGGGTTTGTTAGGAGACCCAGATCAGGAGGACCCCCAGAGAGGAAATAGTGATTTTGTTCCCTTCCCCCATTATATTGTGTTCAGTTCTCTCCTCCTCCACACAATACCCCGCTCGCCAAGTGTGGACCCGCCCTGCCCCATTTCCTCGCCCAAAGTGAGATCCCCTGCAGTGCCAGCCCCCTTCCTCCCCCACAACTAGCTGGTCTCACCTGACAGTGAGTCAGTGTGGGGTGGAACCAGCCTGGCTACCTACCCATCCCAGGGAGTGCAGGGGACACCTGGGCCTTGTGAAGGACCACAGGGTGAGGGGGATGGATAAAGAGGGATGAAGGGCCATTGGAGGGTGAGGGGGACCTGGAGAGTCAAGGAGAGTTGGGAGGCTTGGGGACCTGGGTGGATGCTGGAAGGTAGCAGAGAGTGGTTGGTAACAGTGGAGCCAGGGGTGGCTCCAGGCACCAGCACAGCAAGTGTGTGTCTGGGGCAGCAAGCCGGGGGGGGAAGCGTGACAATTGCTGCGAAGGCAGCCGTCAGGCAGCCTTTCTTCAGGAGGTCTGCTGGTCCCGCGGCTTCGGCGGCAGGTACGCTGAAGGCGCAAGAGCGGCAGATCACCCACAGAAACGCTGCCAAAGGCTGCCTGACTGCCATACTTGGGGTGGCAAAAAACAGAGCAGCCCCTGAATGAAGAGGCTAGACTGAGTTGGCGGGGGCTGGAGACGCAGTTGGGAAGCCATGGGAGGCTGGGAGAAGTTGGGGAGATATGGGAAGGCAGTGGGATGTTTTGAGGAGCTGTGGAAGGCTAGGAGAGGATCTGGGGGGTCATGTGGGAGCTGGGTTGCACTGGGGAGGGAGAGGAAGCCAAGGAGAGGTGCTGGGAGGGGTTGGAGGGCTAGGGAGCGGCTGAGGTGAAGCCTGGGGGAGGTGCTATAAGGGGCGTATGTGCCGGGTAGATTGGGGAGACTGGGGAGGTGCGGAGGCTGGGAGGCTATGGGTTATGTGAGAGCTGGGTTGTCCTGGGAAGCCAGGGGAGGTGCTAAAGTGGATTGGGGAGCCATGGGAGGCTGGGGACAAGGTCTGGGTAGGCTGTGGAGCTGTGAGGGTGGGGGAAGTTCTGCAGTGTTATGTTGGGGGTGAGTGGTGCTGGGAAGCCAGTGGAGGTGCTAGAGTGATCTAGATGTGTTGGGGAGCCATGGGAGGCTGTAGGAGGTGCTAGGGTGGGCTGGGAGTGTTTGGGAAGCCAGAGGAAGGTGAGCTGAGGAGCTAGGGGCGGATTGTGGTGGGCTGGGGAGCCAGGGGGTGGGGGTAGATCTGGGGGGTTATGTGGCAGCTGGTTGAGCCATGGAAGGCTGAAAGACTATGGGGTGAGTTGGGGAAGTGCAAGGAGGGGGTAAGGGAGCCATGTTGTGGGTGAGGGATGTGTTTAGGTGGTTTGGAGAGGCTGGGGAGCTCAAGGGAAGGTACTGAGATCTATTGGGAGTACCAGGGGCTACTGGAGGAAGGGCTGGGTTTGGGGTGGCCTGAAGCCAGGGGGATAGGCAGGGGAGCCAGGAGTGCTGGGTTTGGGGAGGGGGCTTCTCCTCACCTCTCTCTGGAAGCTCCCATCCTTGCCTCATTCCCTGACAGCTGTTGCCTGGTCCCAAGAAGCAGAGCCTGCAGGGAAAACCCCTCAGGGGAGGCAGAGGCTGCCCAGCATGCACCACAGCAGCTCCAGGGCCCAGGAGGAGCCTTATGAGGTTGCCCAGGTGGACACATGGCCCTTGCAACCTGCCCCATCACTCAGGGGTTGCTGGAATTCCCCTCCATCACCCAGGATCTCCAGGGACTCTGCAGTGAGGGGTGTCCTGGGCTATTTTAGAGATGATCCTGAACCAGCTCCCCAGCTGCAAACATCACCCATCTGGGGGGAGGCAGGGAGAGCTCAGATCCAAACCCACCTCTGGATGGTCACCTCAAAGTTCCTGTGTGCAGAGCAGGGCAAGGGCTGTCCTCAGAGCACCTCCTGTCCCACCTGCTGGGGGGGGCAGGGCCCTGCTGGGAGCTGCAGCCACAGCTCAGAAGAGGACAGGCTACTGGGGTGCAGTTTCCCCAGGAGGAGATGGGGGAAGGGGATACAGGGACTTGCACAAACCCCAGGAACAATTTGGGATTTTTTCAGACAAATTCATTCCTAGTTCCTAAACTACAGACCTCAGTGGAGTCCCCATCGGGGATTAGGTGAAAGTACTCGATGTAAACCCACCATGCTGTGCTCTAAATTCTCTCCAGCGCTCTTCCTTGCTGCTGCACCTTGCCTGAGTCAGCTGTGCTGCGATGCCAAATACTCACTGCGTGTTTGGCAGAGAAGCAGTTAAAGACAGGGTCTTCCCTCCCTCCACATTTGTGTATACCAAATTTTCCATGTAATTATTGCTTGTTATCCTCTATAGAACATGGCCCAGATGAGCCCTGGGAATAAAATCTGGTCCCGGGAATTACTTCAATTTCTAAGTCAAATGTGGGGAGGGGGGAGGATAAAAATGACAAATAAAAAAAAAAAAAAAAAGCTCTACTACTCTGACATACCCTGCAGACACTTGAAGCACCTCCAAAAGCAAAGGTGCTAAATGGTCATACATAATATTAATCCCCGCCCTGTCCCCCAGCAATGATCGCATCCAGCGCCAGGCAGTGAACTCCCCAGTCCTGTGGAGATACACACAAACACCGTCTCTGCAAGGGGCCCAAATGCTGTCCTTAGTAGGGTAAACAGGATTTTCATCGATGTAACAGAGCAGAATTGGGCCCAGTGCATGATCTTCTCAGGTAGTAAACACTCTCCTTGAGTGAGTAGTGAGTTTAAAGGAGGCCTTTGGCATGCTAGATGTTTTTCAGCTACATTTAGGTTCTCCTAGGGTGACCCAAGTAGTTCACAAGGTGAAAGTTTTAATCCTTGGAGATCCGTTTCCAAGTCAATCTGGCTGTCACGTGTCAAAGGGCAAACAAGGGATGCCTGGTGGGCATCTTCCAGCTAGATCCTTGCTAGCCCAGCACAGTATTAGACTAGTCCTATGGACAGAATATTTCTTATACCGTACAGTACCCAACTCGTGTTAGTATCAGTCCTGAGTGCGTATTTGCTGAGAGCAACGCTTTGGTGGCCAGCTCTAAAGTTTATATAAACCAAAAAACGTCTTTGATTCCTCAAAATTAACCAGGGCTGTTTCAGAGACGTTGACATACAAGCTGTCTGATTTGGTGAGGTTGAACAATGCCCCCAGGTAGCTGCCCCTGGCCCACATCTTTCCAGCCGCACAGTAGTTCATCTTTCTGTCCTCCATCAGCACCTGGCTAGCTGGGTAGGCTGGATTTTGTTTGAAAACTATGTGGTCTAGGGGCAGGTTGTTGCAGATCTTGCCTCGGAAGAACACCTTGGAGTACACAAAGTACAGGCCTGTTTCATTGATCAGCAGGCTGCGGTGTCTGTATTGAATGTTGGAGGTGAAGGCATGCCCGAGGGTGGCCACCCATTCCAGAGGAAGGGCTTTCTGATCAGCTTTGCCTAGTAACAAAGATTAACAAGAAACATTTAGACAGAGGCACAAGCATGCTAACAGTTTTCAAGTCACACCAGTCGTGGGCAAGTCACTTAACCTCAGCTTCTTCCTGTAAAGCAGGCATGATGCCTGCCAAACTCAGAGCCAGGAGGCTGTTCATTCATGCATGTCAAATGCTCTGCAGTCTCCGGGCCACATGGTTACTCAGCCCAAAAGTGAAGCAAAAAACCCACATAAAGGTAAAAGTACCAGATGAAGTGGGAGTAAATCAGAACCCTTGAGTCTCACATGTCAGTCCTGGAAGGTGAATGATGCAAAGGGAACGCTGGGCTTCATAGCCAGATGACTAGCTAGGAAGTAACCCAGCCACCACTTTCCCCACCCATGTCCGGCTTCTTGTGGCCATTGCTTTCCCCGGCATGTTGACTCTTTACACTGTGTCACATACCTGTTAAATGTGCTGCCTTCCTGATCACCTTCTTCTCTGCTGTTATATTCAGAAGTCCTGTGTTAAAACAGAGAAAGGAGACAGCTTCAGGCTTTGTGGAGAAGACGCGGTGAGGAAATTAAGACTAGGAAGGGGGTCCCCTCTGGGGAATTACAGAGAGAGAGAGAGAGAGAGAGAGAGTTAGTTACAATGGATCAGGGGATATACTTCATTAGGCAGGCATAATTAACCTGTGACACTACCTGCTGCAGGACAGCATTCAGGTATACACCATAGCTTGGTAAATTTAAAAAAAAAAAAAAAAAAAAAAAAAGAGGATTGGGCAGTTAATGTACAAGACTCGGAGCAACATCTGTACCTAGAATAGCTAGGAACAAATACAAGGGCTATCACCTCACTTTAAGATGCTTTAAGATGTCAAACTGATTCCCAGATGGGCTCAAGCAGAAAATATCTTTCTCCCTCCATATGGTACAATCCAGCTTTGCACAATCAGCTGCAACTCACTGGTCTGTTCTGATCAGACCATTTCCATGTCCCTAGAAAGTAGGAGCCTTGCAGCATCTAAATGTAGGCGGCCACTGAAGACTCTACAGAGTGATTCTGTTGAACTTAATCAAATCTTTGGATGTAGGGAAGTAAAATGCTCAGTTACAATTTTAAGACAGAGGCAGAACGATTTCCCAAGATACTTCCTTTCAAATTGTTTTCTAAACAAAAACTGCATTGAAATTGACACATCATCCAGAAAGTTGTGATTTTGAGATAACATTTTCCAGATGGGAAAACTTTTGGTTAGAAAATGCTCAGCCAGTTTTAGTTACAACAATACAGCTCGTACACGAGATACTCAAAAAACAAAAATCAAGTTGCACTTTAAAAGAAGCAAAAAGTCAAGGAAAACAAGAGGAAATAGTATAGTGATGTTGGAAACCCATCTGCTACTGTTTCCCTTTCTCCTCCTCTCTCCCTATATCTGTTTCTCGCAAGAAAACCAGAATCCCACCTTTACAGTGAAGCTCAGGCTATCATATGCATCGTCCAAGAATGGAGAAGGAGGGACCCTGGCTACAGAGTTGGAATCCAAGAGAATCTGAATTTTCTCAGTGTTTATGTGTGTTCAGATCTGGGGCTGGGCCCGGGCCCATCTCTAAGCAATGTTCCCCACAGGCTGCCTGCATTAGGCCAGTTTTTTCTAGCCCTCAAGCAGAAGGGAGACCCCTACCGGCCCCCCAAGCCCATGACAGGCACAGTTACTGCTACAGCCAAAGGAGTGAACATGTCATCTAACAAGCATCAGAGCCTCACAGATGTAACTCCACCATCTGCCATCCAAATTGAAGGGGCGGTTGGGGACAGGAAGGGGGAAAGTGCAGAGATGCTGCCATTTGCAGAATTCCTGGCCCGAGTTCTCCCACACGCACTGACTCGCTGGGAAGGATGGCTCACCTATGCGCTTCTCCATAGAGGAAGAAACATGTCCGGTGCTGGTTAACTGTCAAAATAGAAGAGAGACAAGTTCACACCTAGTAAGTGACCATGGCATGTAAAATAACCATCATAATAGGGACAGATCCTCAGCTGGGGCAAGTGGACATTGACTTCAATCCATTTCCACCAATTTACATCTGCTAAGGGTCTCATTGCTGGCCACTTCTATGTCTATTAATAACCAGACAGACGTTACCTCTCGGAGCTCAGCCAGTTCCTTCTGCAGTTGGACAATCTGAAACATCCCCAGCCCCACTCCAGCGAGGGCCAGCAGGACCAGCAAAAACACCACCAAGAAACAGAGGCATGTGCCATCCCTCTTGTTGCTCTGTTTTCTCCTCCTCCTCTCCGGCACGGGCGGCGGGCAGGTGGCAACGGGTGCCGATGAAGCGCAAGTGGGACTGGCACAGCTGTCCACCCAGAAGATCTGGGGATAGACATAATTCAGGTTCTGCTGCATGGTGGGCAGTGGAATGGCTGGGCTGCCCTGGCTATGGAACTCCTCTTTCATGCGGCAGCTAAATCCGGCTGTGCCAGCCGCAGACTGAGCCCCAGGAGGGAAGCCGGATCTGCCTTTATACGCCTGCATCACCCTAGCAGTGAGATCTACTCATACGTGCCTGAGTCTGAAAACCCTGAGCCAGAAGCAGCAAACCTCAAAGAGCTTCCGCCCACCCCCTCTGATGCAAGACTGCTCCTCCCACATGACAGGAGCAGGCACATTAGGTGCTTCTGAGTGAGCAGCTAGAAGCTCAGCCATGGGCTGCAACTGTAAGCTCCACAGGCCATCCCCGGGATCCAAACCTGCTGGCCAGGCCAAGAGAGCAGGTGCCCTGAGTTAGGACAGGGCTAAGAGGGGAGGGTTCCCATCCTCCACTGAGCTGGGTGCTGAGTAACCACATTAGAGCACGAACCTGCCTGCTCCTCCGCCACCAAATTTCCAACAGCCTAAGCTGGCAGTGCTGCGCTGTCCCACCTCAGCAGCTGTTGGCTTTGAAAGCTAGACATGGGCCTGGCCATGGAGCAGGAGCAAAAGAAAGGCAGGACGGCCTGGGGTTTAAGGCACTGGGACTCACAGAGCTTGGTTCAGTGCCAATGTGACCTTGGGCAAGGTCACTTAACTGCCCTCTGCATCAATTGCCCCAGCTGTAAAACAGGGATAACAGCACCTTCCATTGGCTTGCCTAGTGTGAACACTGGGGACTGGGACTATGTCTCTGTACAATGGCTAGCACAATGGAGCCCCTATCTCAGCTGGGCTCTCGGGGCTACCCCAGTGCTAATAAGATCAGAACACATGGAATAAGCAGCTCGCCATTTCGCTGGCTTGCTACATAAATCACTGGTGCCATCATTCCACCTCCATAATGCAAGCACAGCCAGTGGGTGAGAGAGCAGAGAAGCAGTGAATTTTGAGGCAGGGAATACACATCCCCTGGAACAGACATCCAAAGTCTCCTCTCAAACAGTCCTTCCACTCCCACCCCATGGGACTCCTTTCATTAACTAGCTAGCAATGAGAACCCCAAAGAATCAGGGTTGGGTTGAATGGGCAGCCAACAGCTAGGATGCTTATTGTCACCAGGGTACTCAGCATGACCCCAGCTGAACATCAGGAGTCAGCCAAGATGGCTGAGCAGGCTCCCTCTTGAATCCTACTGATCTGCAGTTTACAGCCTAAACTTTCGCCCCTCCTGCTCTATAATGCCTGAATCCTCAAAAGGTAAAAATTACTGCAGCATATCTAAGTGATTCATTAGACTTTGGGGCATTCAACATGTTGCAGGGATCAAAATGGTCCAAACACACAGAGATCGTGATGGGAAAAGCCATGCAAGTTCTCCAGCTGCGGAGTAAAATATATTTGAGCAGCTGATGCAAGCAGGCTTTTCCCAGCCTTCTGGCTCAGTTCTACTTCCTACCACTCGAATGGTTGTCAGACTTGTCCTCAAAACCCTGACACCAACCCCAGCAACCTGTCTGCCTTTTGAAGATGCTCACCACAGTGGTTCACTGATGCAATGCTTTGCAGTGCATGAGGTTTTGGAAACCCATGCAGGAACCCCTCATAACCTATGTTTCTTTATATATAAAGACATAAAACCACCAGAACCCAGCACTGTTTCCTTAAGATCTTCCAAGTTCCCCTGCCCCAACCACCACCATCACTGAGGTCCTATCTACGCTGTTAAACTTGGTTGTGTCCCAGTGGAGTTCTGATGCTGCCACACTGGCCAGCCAAGCTGAGGTCAATCTGTGTTCTAGTCTAGGTATGGGCCTCATTACTGCATGACTTTATTATGCTGTTTGAGCTAGAGAACAGTTTGACCCAAGCCTCAATGTCCTAGCAGTTCCAGGTGGTTTGGAACTGATGTTCTGGCTTGGATCCACAGCTAGTAGTTTGGCTCTGTTTATACCAAGTTTTTAAGCTCAGCTGGTCAGCCATTGTAGACAGAGTCTAAAGCACACCCTGTTCTGCCAGTGCTCCTAGGCTGAGACAATAAGATCTGTCACGAAGAGGGACAAGTGGATTAAAAGCTATTTTCTTGGGCCTACAAAATTGTATTGTAAACCTTCCATCCCCAAAAGCACCTGGCCACCCCTCCTCCACATGAGTTATACTTTGGCCATTGGCTTCACTGTTGGGCACCACCTATTCCTAAATATAGCAAATGCCCATCAAGATATGAAGTGTTACTAACAGCCCCGAAGGAGGAGATGAAAAAAAACAGCTGGGAGATGATGCTTTGACCCACCTAGCTGTACCACATGGAGCAGGAAAAATCATCTCAAACTTTTGGAGTGTCATGTCCATATCGTGACTATCAGTACAATGGAAAGGCCAAATTTCTCACCTATGTCAAATCCAGTTGCCTACTTACAACCAACTGAGATAGTGCCGCAGATTCCCTATCAGCCTCGCCTCGCAGGTTAGATGTATTACTTTCAGCTCCCACGGATATGACAGTTTTCATTTGTTTAATTGTTACTAAAGTACAGAGAACCCTAGACTCAGGAAGGAGGGGAGAGAAAACGTTAGTAGGTGTTATGAGTGGGTGGTTGGAGCAGAAGACAAAGGGGTTATTTCTGTCTGCCAATAATTGTGTGGGGTTCCTGGGGCAAGTCCTTCACATTGTCTGTGCAACACCTCACCCGTGAGTAAAAGCAATATTCCAATATTTACCTTCCTTCCAGTATGCCTGGAAAGTGCTCTGAGGTCCTTGGGTGAACTAGGCTGTCACATATTTATTATTGATCATTTATAATCAAAACCACACACTGCGATTTAAGCTTCTTGCATTAATATTGTTCTTCTACCCCTCATTCTATAACCTCTGTTTTAACCCCACATGGTGGATGTTCCCAGGTCGGGTGGCACACTGCTGAATGTATAACTGTAGCCAGGATTAGTTCATAAACCCTCAGCCAGCCAATAGTTGCACAACTGAGACTAAAGAGCATGTGCAGCTATCCCTTTTTTCAGTGCTAGATACTGTGCTTAGTGCAACAGTGCTCGTTTCGATGAGTTTGTGGGCAGGACAAAAGCACCGAAAGCCTATCTGAAATGTCAGAAAATTGTTTGTTTGTCACCCACTGCTTCCTATTAGTACACATCAGATTTTGTTTCGGTGGGGCGACAGTGATAAGCTGATGAAAGCTGCTGCAGCTCAGCCCTTCGTGGGCTCTTGAGCTGCAGTTGCAAACAAGAAGCGCTGTGGCAAACACGCAGTGTGGCTAGCTAAACCAGCTGATTGTTTTAGCATCAGGGGAGCTGTTTGCAGTGAACGTTACCGTCTCTTCTGGGCACACGCTGCCATGAGGATCACATGCCTGAGACGAGAGATCCTGGAGAACAATGCCAGCATGGCTACTCCAAGGTATCGTGTCATGATGCCTTCTGGCCACGAGCTTGATTGGCATCCTGTTCATCAACTACACACAGCAGTAGTACACGCAGTAGACTGAGCTACTGAAGATAAGGCTGAGCCATGAGATTCAAAAGTGCAAAGCTGAATCTTTTCTGGTTTGGAGCCATTAGAAACAGGCCAGATACCAGATTGGTTCTGGATCCAAACTCCCTTCATGTGGGGCATACCCACAGCTGCCAGGCAGAAGTGAGGATATAAAGATAAAAATGGGAGGTCTCTTCTCTCTTCCTTCATAAGGTCCCATCTACATTTGAGCATCTGCCTGTGCTGGGGGACCCAGTGATATTGAGTATGAAATGCAAAACTGAATGGAAGGAAATATTTAAATATAAAAATGTGAATGATAGTCAGCAATTGTTTAACTATGCTTTATTAGATGTCCCAAAAAGACTGAAAAATTCCATAGATAAGAAAGGAGGATTATTTGGTTAAAAACCATCCTGGTTAAGAGGAAGGATAAGGCTGCAATATAAAATATTTGTTTTAAAAATTTATCAAATGGAAAAAAAATGGGGATGCAGATAAGCAGAAGTATGTCAGCAGCTGGGAAATGCAGACAACTGATAAAGGAAGCTAAAGGTATCACAAAAACTCTAGGCCAATAGGTTTAAGGACAACTAAAAGGAATTCTTCAAATATAACAGCAACAAAGTCATAGTAATGGGATAGGTCCAGTTCTAGATAAAGATGATGAAATTATTAATCATGAGGGAGAAAAGCCAACAAATATTTCACTTCTGTGACTAGAAAGAAACAAGACGATGTATTCATACCTTACAATGACAATTATATATTTTCTATTCCATCAGTAACTAGGGGTGATGTTAAACAGCAACCATTAAAGATAAATATTTTTAAATCTGCATGACTGGATAACTTACACCCAAGAGTATAAAAGAACGAGCAGACGCACTCTCTGAATCATTCAGATTCATAGACTCTAGGACTGGAAGGGACCTCGAGAGGTCATCAAGTCCCGTCCCCTGCCCTCATGGTGGGACCAAATACTGTCTAGATCACCCCTGATAAACATTTATCTAACCTACTCTTAAATATCTCCAGAGATGTAGATTTCACAGCCTCCCTAGGCAGTTTATTCCAATGTTTAACCACCCTGACAGTTAGGAAATTTTTCCTAATGTCCAACCTAAACCTCCCTTGCTCCAGTTTAAGCCCATTGCTTCTTGTTCTACCCTTAGAGACTAAGGTGAACAATTTTCTCCCACCTCTTTATGACACCCTTTTAGATACCTGAAAACTGCTATCATGTCCCCTCTCAGGGTATGGCTACACTTGGAATTTCAAAGCACTGCCGTGGCAGCGTTTTGAAGTGTGAGTGTGGTCGGAGCCACAGTGCGGGGAGAGAGCTCTTCCAGTGCTGCATGTAAACCACATCCTTTACGGTTGTGGCATGCAGCGCTGGGAGCCGTGCTTCCAGCGCTGCCGCCCTGATTACACTGACACTTTACAGCGCTGTATCTTGCAGCGCTCAGGGGGGTGTTTTTTCACACCCCTGAGCGTGAAGTTGCAGCGCTGTAAAGTGTAAGTGTACCACCCTCATCTTCTCTTTCCAAACTAAACAAACCCAATTCTTTCAACCTTCCTTCACAGGTCATGTCTCTAAGACCTTTAATCATTCTTGCTGCTCTTCTCTGGACCCTCTCCATTTCTCCACATCTTTCTTGAATGTGGTGCCCAGAACGGGACACAATACTCCGCTGAGGCCTAACCAGCGCAGAGTAGAGTGGAAGAATGACTTCCCGTGTCTTGTTCACAACACATCTGTTAATGCATCCCAGAATCACGTTTGCTTTTTTTGCAACAGCATCACACGTTGTACTCATATTTAGCTTGTGGTCCACTATAACCCTTGATCTCTTTTCTGCCACACTCCTTTCTAGACAGTCCTTCCATTCTGTATGTGGAAACTGATGTGCCTTCCAAAGTGGAACACTTCGCATTTGTCTTATTAAACTTCTTCCTGTTTACATCAGACCATTTCTCAATTTGTCCAGATCATTTGAAATTTGACCCTATCCTCCAAAGCAGTTGCAATCCCTCCCAGTTGGTACCTATCTGCAAATTTTAATAAGCGTACTTTCTATGCCAACATCTAAGTCGTTGATGAAGATATTGAACAGAGCCGTCCCAAAACAGACCCCTGCGGAACCCCACTTGTTATACCTTTCCAGCAGAATGGGAACCTAATAACTACTCTGAGTATAGTTATCCAGCCAGTTATCACCCTCTATAGTAGCCCCATCTAAGTTGTATTTGCCTAGTTTATAAATAAGAATATCATGCAGAAACCGTATCAATGCCTACTAAAGCTAGGTATACCACATCCACCGCTTCCCTATCCACAAGACTCCTTAGCCTATCAATGAAAGCTATCAGATTAGTTTGACATGATTTGTTCTTTACAAATCCATGCTGGCTATTCCCTATCACCTTACCACCTTCCAAGTGTTTGCAGATGATTTCCTTAATTACGTGCTTCATTATCTTCCCTGGCACAGAAGTTAAACTAACTGGTCTGTAGTTTCCTGGGATGTTTTTATTTCCCTTTTTGTAGATGGGCACTGTGTTGGTTTTTAACAAATCTTGGAACACTAGGAAAGTTCTAGAAGAATTGAAAAAAAAAAAAAAACAATGTTGTACTGTGGTTTAAAAACATGAAATGGGATGTCCCAGGAGACTATAGGCCAGCTAGCCTGATCTCACTCCCAGGCAAAATTATGGAAAAACTGAAGTAGGATACAGTCAGTGAAGAATTAAAAAAAGGTGATGTAATTCATGCCAATCAATATGGTTTTGTGGAAGATTGGTCTTTTCATACTTGAAGTTTGGTTAGTAAAAGGAACGCTGGTGACAATCTACTTGGACTTCTATAAAGCATTTGACTTAGTCCTACATAAGATTCTGATAAAAACAGCTGTATAGAAAAATCAGTGCAGCCCGTGGATTCACAACTGGCTACCTGATAGAGTACAAAAAGTAAGAGTAAAGGGGAAATCATTATCTGCCGGAGGTGTTGCTAGTGGAGTCCTGCAGGGCTCTGTTCTCAGCTAACTGCTGTTAAACAGCTTTGTCAATGATTTGGAAGCAAAGATAAAATCATTGCTGATAAAATCAGCAGGTGACACACAAATCTGTAGAATGGTAAATAATTATGGGGACAGATTAGGTATACAACCACCACCAGCTTGGTGAGGTGGGTTCATCAGGACAGCATCCATTTAACACAGCCAGAACATATGTTTAAAAACAAAGAATGTAGGTCATACTTTGAGGCTGGCGAGCTGTATCTTGAAAAACTGGCTCTGAAACCAATCGAACCTGAGCCCCCAGCGTGATGCTGTAGCTACGAGGGCCAACGTGCTCCTTGGATGTATGAGAAAGAGAATATCAAGTAGGAGCGGGGAGGTGGTTTTTCTCTCTATGCACAGCATTAGTGAGACAGTTACTGGAATATTGTGTCCAGTTCTGATATCCACACTTCAACAAGGGAGTTGATGAATTGGAAAGGGTTCAGAGAAGAGCCACAAGAATGATCTGAGGGCTGGAAAACAATCCATACAGTGAGAGATCAAAGATGCTCAGTCTATTTAGTTTATCCAAGAGAAGGTAAAGAGGTGCCTTTTAACCTGGTGTAGAAGTACCTGTAGGGGGAAGAGATTTCAAACAGCTCTTTACTGTAGCAAAAAAAGTCAGACCATGATCTAACAGTTGGAAGTTAAAGCTAGACATATTCAGACTAGAAATAGGGGCACACATTTTTAACAGTGAGGGTGATTCACCATTGGAACAACTTATCTAGGGGTAGAGTCACTATCACCTGATGTCTTTAACTCAAGACTGGATGTCTTAAAATATATCCTCTAATTCAGTCAGAAGTTATGGGATTGATGCTGGGGTTACTGGGCAGCATTCTCTGGCCTATGTTATGCAGGAGATCAGACTAGATTATTGTAATGGTCTGTTCTGCGGTACTAATGGGGGTGCGACCATGTTGTAACTAGGTCATCTAATGTGGTAGATTCTGTAGCATAGAATTTATTCCTCTGACACATGACTCTTTTCCCTCCCTCACTTTCTCTGGTAGCCTCTCTACCTGTCCCCCCTCTTGTTTATGGATAGATGCCAGGAAATGTGGCTGCATGTCCCTAGCAGAGAACACTCAGACTCAAGTCTTGGAAAGAACCAGAGTGGGAAAGCAAAGCACCAAACTGGGCTGCCCTATTTCTGACATAGCACTGAGCTTGTGCTCCAGTGTCAAGTCTCTGTGGTGAGCACCACGGGTTAGGTTTCGTTTCATAATTACAGGGGTTTTAACACTTCACTTTGGCTTGGCAACGGCACTTCGTTTCCTGACGTACTGATCATTGAGACATATTAACCTGAGCAGAAGTGACGTGCGTAGGGGGAACGTGACCCCCTGAATCAGCAGCCCTCCAGGAAGTCACACTCTTGACTCAATTGTGAAGCTCTTTTAAACAACAGCAGGGGCACTTTGCCTTCCCATAGCACCTTCATTGCTGCGAGCACCAAGCCCTTCCCTTACACTACCCCCAGGCAGTTCGCTTAATGGTATCCCTATTTTACAGAGAGGGAAACTGAGGGAGAGAAAGGTGTAATGCCTACCAAAGATCACACACCCAGCAAGTGGCAGAGCTACGAATAGAACCCAGAACCAACAACTACCAAGCTTACACAATGGCCACTAGCCAGGGCAGGTTCCCCTTTACTGGGAGGGCTATCTAGCGGCGGCACCTGCAGCTATCGCCTGCCTGCTGCCCTTCAGTTTAGACCACATTATAAATGATAAAAGAACAAGAGATACTCCAGGCAAGAGTGAGAAAGAGGGCAAAGGACTAGACAGCAGGGCCCATGAGGAAAGGTTACATTTAGCAACTTAGAAGAAAAGCAGAACTGGGGGTGGGGATTGGAGATCTGCTCACATACAGATAGCAACAATCAGAGAAAGGAATTCTTTGCAGGGAGCCACAGCTTGAAAGCACGGGGAGAAAATAAACCATTTAGGCATTGCAGAACAGCTCAGCAATGTATGGAATTGCCAGGAGGAATTTAGGGGCTGCGGAAAGGGGCACTCATAAGCTACATAAGGAAAGAAGTTTATCAGCTAATTAAACTTTGTGGCTAAACTGCAGACTAAGTGGCACTGTGAGATAGACCAGCTCAGAGATTCAGCGGTGGGCTACAGGCCTTTTTCTCCAGCTTGGCGATTCCAATCCAGTCTAGCTAAGCAGGAATGGGAAGCTGTTGCCAGCTCGACTCTTCATTGGCCTATGGGAATTCACCTGGCAGGGCTGGTCTTAGCATGTTTAGCCAGGCCAGTCAACTATTTATGGTCCTGCACCTAAAAAAATTTAAACGCCCGACTCTTGCCCGCTCCCTCCACCCCCCAAAATGAAACCTGCCCCCTGGATCGGAAAGGACCCAGTCATCTGTGTGTTAAATAAAGGGAGTGGCCCTGTCTCCCAGAAGGGCAGGAATTGCTCCCATTTCAGGACCTGTCAGAGAGACAACAGGGGTTTGCCCTGGATGATGTGAGCCCTGCAGACTGGCTCCCTCGAGGCTCCAGGACAGAGCTGAGTTGGTAATGTTACCAGCAGGCTAGGTGCACATGCACACAACCCCACGGCTGTCATACAATAGCGCTGCCCATGGGTGAACCCCCACAACTGGTGCCGCAGACGCTGGTCACTGTTGTGAGTGGCAAGGCAACAGGCAACTCAGCAGCACCTCCTCCAGGTGCAAGCGGATACTGCTCCCCCCATCAGGTTCTCCCATGCTTCATTTCCTCTGGCAGCCACCACACAACCCAAGGGTCTCCCTTGAATCAAAGACCTTGATCAGTTTCCAGGAGCTCCAGCGCATTCACAGAGCTCTGTTCTGAAGCCACAGGCCAGGGCGTGCAGAGCTCCGCAGGGTTGGTAAATCAGCAGGGGCCTCTGCTGCACAATACAACCAGGTTTTCCGGTGGTGGTGGTGGTGTATGGTTCAGTACAGGCTTGGCAGATCCTTCATCAGCTCCTAGTAGGAGCATGACATTTTTCAAGGTGCCTAAGTGAATTAGGCACCCAAGTCTCACAGAAAGTAAACAGGATTTTGGCACCTTTGATCTTCTGCTGTAACAGGTCCTTATGCTTTCTTTTGTGCCATGCGCCATGGCCAGAGATCACACTGGCTGCTCAGCAGAGGAGTTCACACAGCCACAGGCAGCTCCCCAGCAGGGAGCTTGTGGCAGCCCTAGTGCTATCACTGGCACTTCTCCCAGCTGTGAGCTTGATCAGCCACCAACTTCCCAAAGTGTCAAGGGCCCCACAGCTCTGATGTTTCTGGCCCTCACAGCACAGCTGTGTGTGGTTCCAAGGGAACTGCACATAACCTCAGCCAGCGTTGGTAGGAAAAATCACAGCATGATTACAAGCTCAGTCATTGTTTGCAGCCCCTACCTTGCCTTTGCCAGATTGGATTCAGGGACTATTCTTTGCTGTGTGGTTATAAAGTGCCCATCTCCAGTTTGAAACCTACAGCCACCATTTACTTCAACCTAAATGATTAAGAATAAGCCAGAAGCTTCCATTAAAACAGTGGAAGACAAGATTCTCATTTCCATATCTTGGTCCCTAAAACGAGGTGTGGGGGAGGGCAGGGTTTGTAATTTATTAAATAAAGCCAGCAAACAGCTTGCCTACTATCGTCATAACCACACTGTGAGTAGTGGTACACACAGCTTCCAGGCTGCCTGCATTCTACAACGGGTGTTAAAAGAATACAGGTTACAACCCTTAATTATGGAGCATTGCCCCCGGCATAGAGGACAAGGAATCTTTGCGAGCGTCCTTATTTTTTTAAATGCATGCAATAGGCATCATTCAACTTGCACTTGCCCTCAGTAAGACAAAGGATTTAATCCAGCCCAAGCTCTGTGAGCTTTCCAAGTTCTTCTGCAGCTGGAAGGACACCTGTCACTTCATCACACCACACTGATGAGCTGACAACTTGAAACTCAGGGTTTCCAGATGAGAGAGACTTTTTTTTTGATGATCTGCCCACAGCATTTTGTGGTCTCAGCTCTACCCTTCAAGTGTTCCAAGTGAAGTGGAACATATTTATATATTTAACCCAGTGAAACAGATATTAAAAACTGTTCCATATTATTTCACTGTGCACAGTGAAATCATCAGCAGAATCCACTGCAAAACTAGTTGATATTTCAGATGCATTAGTCTCAATTCACAGCAACACCCACTGTCTGCTTTGCTGGTTTGGTTTGCTTCGCTTCTGATATTTTCAATATTTCTGCAAGGTGGAAATTGGATATTTGGGTCTACATATCGGATGATTAAAATACACAGATATAGGGTGCATGTGATTGTGAATGGAGAAAAATACCATCAGCCGTCCACTTGTCCATGCTGTATGTGCACAGGAATACATACGATATTACCGTCTGGTGCCCTGCCTTTGACAACAGCCAGTGCTCAGTGCATCAAAGGGAACTCTCCCCCTTCTACTTCCACATGCAGCTAGCCGCCTCAGTGGGGAATTCCTTCCTACCTGAACTCCAGCTGTGAACAGCATAGCCTCTGACTCATAAGACTTGGTTACTTTCCCCTTGCTCACCTATGTACAAACATTAACGATCAAATTAAAATAATGCAGTCCTTTTACAGTACAGCACAGCAGTATCTGTATTACTGCCTGGTATGGTGAATTCTACAGCTTGGCTACATGCTGCATTTCAGTGGCTCTAGGGTACGTTTACACTGCAAAAAAACCCTACCGCAGTGAGCCTAGGAGCCCAGATCAATTGACTCAGGGTCATGGTGCATGGCTAAAAATAGCCATGTAGATGCTCCTGCTCAGGCTGGAAACCATAACGGCCATACTGGGTCAGACCAAAGGTCCATCTAGCCCAGTTTCCTGTCTTCCAACAGTGGCCAATGCCAGATGCCCCAGAGGGAACAACAACTTATCCATCCCCTGTTGCCCATTCCCAGCTTCTGGCAAACAGAGGCTAGGGACACCATCCCAGCTAATAAAGCTCTGAAACCTGGCAAGGGAGGGTGGAATTCAGAGCACGGACTCCAGCCCAAGCAGGAACGCCTACACTGTTATTTTGAGCCTCAGTGAGTTGACCCTGGCTCTGAGACTCAATGCTGTGTTTTAGGGTGGGGAGGGTTGCAGTCTACTGTCATTTACTTTTATTTAATTTCATCAGTGCATTCTTGTTCTATTACAGTACTGGCTAAAAGTGGGGTTGATCAGTTTCCATTGTATCCTTGGTTCATTTTGAATACTTCATACTCAAGTACCCTCGCAACTCTATTTCGTGGCTAAATAGTGGGAATTTTTTCCTCTCCATTTCCTCTGAGATCTTCTGCACTAGTCCACAGCTGCTTGAGTTAGCTCCTCAGTGCTACATATGAAGAAGATAAACAGAAATAAATACCTAGCTCCTACATAACACTTTTCATCAGCAGATCCCAAAGTGCTTTACTAGGGAAGTAAGCATCATTAGCCTCATTTTACAGATGGGGAAACTGAGGTAGAGAGGGGTGAAGTGACTGCCCTAGGTTACCCAGCAGAGCTAGAATTAAAACTCAGATCTCCTGAGTCCCAATCCACTGCTCTCTCCACTAGGTCAGAGTTTATGGAATTAGGGTGTGGACGTGATTCCCTTAACAAAAAGAGGCTTGCTAGCATCAGTCAAAGATGCTGAAAACCCCACATAAGACCTGAACAACAACCTGAAAACACGTATGTCTGAAAAAGGAATTGGAAAGAGACATGCAAAGATTTTAACCTGAATGTGCAGGGAGTCCAGGGGTTGTGATATGCAGGAGGTCAGACTAGATGATTAATAGCCCCTTAAACTCCATGGGGTGGGATAGAACTTCATAAAAATAGACAGTCAGGTGGGACACTTCTAATTTTCTTTGCTTTGTGCCACACCAGATGCTTGGGGCCACCAAAGTCAGTCGAGGGGTGAGGTCCAAAAGAACTGGAGAAGGCCAGGTATTGGACCTTTGAAAAATGAGAACAAAGAGGGCCTGGGGAATTATAGACCAGTCAGCCTAACTTTGCAGCCTGGAAAGACACTGGAACAAATTAACAAATCACTTTGTAGGCACCTAGAGGATAATAGGGTTTTAAGGAATAGTCAGCAGGGATTTGTCAAGAACGAATCATGCCAAACCAATCTAATTGCCTTCTTCGACAGGTTAATGACCTAGTGGAAAGGGGAAAAGCAGCAGACATGATATAGCTTGAGTTTAGTAAGGCTTTTGACACTGTCTCATATGACATTCTCATAAGCAAACTAGGGAAATGTGGTCTATGTGAAATTACTATACGGTGGGTACACAATTGGTTGAAAGGCCGGATTCAAAGCGTAGTTATCAGTGGTGCATTGTCAAACTGGAGGGATGCATCTACTGGGGCTTCACAAGGATCTGTCCTGGGTCCAGTATTAAATTTTTCTATTAATAACTTGGATAATGGAGTGGAGAAGATGTTTACATACTTTCTGGATGACAACAAGCTGGGAGGGATTGTAAGGCGTTTGGAGGACAGGATTAGAATTCAAAATGACCTTGACAAATTGGAGAATTGGTCAGGCAAAAGGAGGCATTTTAATAAAGACAAGTGTAAAGTACTTCACTTAGGAAGGAAAACTCAAAAGGCACAACTACACAACGGGGAAGAACTGGCTAGGTGGTCATACAGCAGAAAAAGATCTGGGGGTTATAGAGAATCACAAACTGAACATGAATCAACAGTATGATGCAGTTGCAAAAAAGGCTAATATTCTGGGGTGTATTAACAGGAGTATCGTATGTAAGACACGGGAGAGAATTGTCCCACTCTGTTTGGCACTGGGGAAGGCATCATCTGGAGTACTGTGCCCAGTTCTGGGCACCACACTTTGGGAAGGATGTGGGCAAACTGGAGTGAATCCAGAGGAGAGCAACAAAACTGATCAAAGGTTTAGAAAACCTGACCTGTGAGGAAAGGTTAAAGAAACTGGCCTTGTTTAGTCTTGAGAAAATAAGACTGGGGGAAAGGGGACCTGATCATTTTCGAATATTTTAAGGGCTGGTGTAAAGATGACAGAGAACAATTGTTCTCCATGTCCCCTGAAGGTCAGTGAAGTAGTAACGGGCTTAATCTGCAGCAAGGGAGATTTAGGTTAGGTACTGCATTAGGAAACCTTTCTAACAGTAGGGATAGTTGGTTAAACTCTGGAACAGGTTTCCAAGGGAAGTTGTGGAATCTGTCATTGGAGGGTTTTAAGAACAGGTTGGACAAACACCTGTCAGGGATGGTCTAGATTTATGGGTCCTGCCTCAGCATGGGGGGCGGGGAGGGGAAGGGACTAGATGGCCTTTTGAGGTCCCCTCCAGCCCTACCTTTGTGTGATTCTATGTACAGAACGATTTCTGAGTGAGAGAATCTGAATCAGATACAGGCACAGAGTGTGTTGGCAAGAAAGGAAGTGGCTCGTTTCCCATCTCCCTCCTGCACCCAAAGCTCTCCCGTGTGGGCCCAGTTTTCCATGACACAAGGTGGAGTGCCAAGTGCTCAAACCACTTGTTACCAAACAGAGGGCTGCAGAAAAAATGCCATAAAATCTTGCTTCTTCTGAAGAGCATTTTCTGACCTTCAACCCCTCACTCCAAACCCATCTTGGCAGCCCTTGCTAAGCCCAGGGAAACCAGCAAGGCACATGCAACTTCACTTCCAAAATCTCTTGTGTTCAAGTGGATAAAAATTCACTCTCTCAGTCAGCAGGTCAGCCAGCTCTCTGGAAATTAACTACTTACTAATCCTCCCTCTTGCTGAGATACAATGGGGAGGAAAGGAATGTGGGATCGCCACCCCCAAGTGCTCAGAATCACAACTCAGCCCCCACAAATCGTGACACTGGCTTAAAGATCACAGGATAAGAAATAAAACATTTTGAATTGGGGGGGAGGGACGCCAGAGATGTCTGCTTGTACAGTGGCTAGTACAGCAAGGTACTGAGCCATGACTGGTTGTCCTCAGCACAATTAAATAATTCTGGATTTTGCACCTTTAGGTTTTCCAGAATTTTTCTGTAACTTTGAGGGCTAGAAATGGAGTGGGGGGGGGTTATAAATAAAAGCTCTGATTCTGAAGTACCCACATGACTCCAAGGTCTAGGTCTTTACAAACAACACTAAATACTGCAAGACTCATGATAAAAAAAGAATCACAAGAAGTTAGAGCTCACCTGAATGCAGCATTTTGGGATTGCTGGGCATCCCATCCAAGCCTGACCCTTCTTAGTTTGTGAGAGATCACCAGATGAACTAAGACTCTTCTTTTAAAATAATTTCAGGCAAGATTCTGTAGAGCACTTTGAATGAAAGATCTATGATCTCTAAACTTGAGTTATGATCAATTTGAGAAAGAAAGACATTTTGAAATACAGCATCATGTTAATACAACTGTGAAATAGGAAATGAAAGATGACTGGGGAGCCCACATGAAGAGAAAAACTAAGCAATGAGAGAGCTTGAAATTCTAAGAGGTTTTCCATCAAAGAGGTATTGCTAATAATAAACACACACCACCAGCTCAGCAAAAGAGGAAGCTGTGGTTTGCTCTGTCCTAACCTTTGCAGAGAGAAGGCACTGAACAACTCTCAGCAAAGTGGTCTCACATTTGGAAGTTCTTCGAACGCTGGTCCTTCCAGCCAAAGCAGATGCAAGCTACACCCAAGGGACTTAAAGGGGTTTATATATCAAAGTTTTACTAACATAATTCTGGCATAACTTTGCTGATTGATTAGGAGTGTGGAGGGAAAAAAAAAAACAAAAAAAACAAAAAAAACCCATCCCCTCCTAACTGACATCAAACTGCTTGGAAAAGTCCTCATGTAGACAACCTTGTCAGCAGAGTTTATTTTGTCTGTGAACCTGGTATAAGCTGCACTGGAAAAAAGGACTCTTGTTGGTATAAATGTGTCTCCGCTAGGAGGGTTTGCTGGTATAGCAACCTCCTTGTAGTGTAGCCAAGGCCTTTGTCCTTACATGCCACCAGTTGTTCAACACACACCCACTCAAGTACATCATGTGGTCAGTAGTTATTGAACTCTCGAATGAGGCTGCAGGCCTCTGCTTCCCTGTTTCAATGGGTTGAGACTCAAATAATTTGATCACCTGACTCAGTTAGAGAAGAGAGAGGCAAGAGCTAACCTTGCCTGGGGTCAGAGCAATGGGGCTGTCAGATTTAGCAAGCAGGGGGTTATTGCTGTGTTATGAGTGTACTGGGGCATTGCTCAAAGGCAGCAAAATTAAGGTTCTGGGGGCAGGTACCTTAACTCTTATTTCCTTGTTTTTAGAAGTTAGAGTTCTGGAAAGGCACAGAACACTGCAGGGTAAACTTAATTCCGCATTAACAGTGCTTTGCATCAGTGAATTGGCCGATTTGTTTGGTGGTGGTTTTTTGTTTGTTTGAAACAGATGTTTTCTGTAGGAGTTCGTGGCCATTTAGCTTGTAACAGTTATCACATAGATTTGTGGTTGAGAAACTGCTGAGGAGAGGTAATCAAACCTAGCTCTTAATATAGCACTTTATTAGTCCTTCTCAGAGCACTTTACACAGGAGGTAACCATCATTATCCCCATTTAACAGATGGGGAAACTGAGGCACAGAGAAGTAAAATTACTTACCCCAGGAATAGAATGCAGATCTGAGTCCCCATCCAGTATTCTCTCCACCCAGGCCACATGGCTGCTAAGTGATTCCTAAGCGTTCCTCCCCTTTCTGTAACCTGTTGTAGCGGAGCAGAGATAATGGTCCTGCTTCAAAATGTCCAGAGTGTATCATTGCTAATGGGCCAAAGAGAAGCCTCCAGACATGGTCTATGGCACAGAATCCCAAAAGGATGAACTAGCTGGGATAAATGTTGACTAACAGATCAGTTGGGGATGATCCAAGCCATGGTCTGAGCTCCAGGTGAATGCAATAAAATAAATAAGTAAATAAATGGTGATAGATTGTGCCAACTTTAAGAAAAGCTGGGTTGTTTTTTTTGCAGCAGGGGGAACCCTAGTGAATCTCTTGCTAGCGGATCACTAATTTGACCCCGCATGGCACCACAAATTTCAAGGCAAACAAACATTCTGAGTAGACATGCAGATTTTAGAGCACTTGAAAAAGAGTCACCTTTTATGTAATGATGGCTTCTCAACTTTAAATATAGTGGAGCTGGTGCTCCGCTATACTATGAACTTGCCAGGAACAAACCTTGAAAGACCATGATGTGAGATAATTTTAAATGAAGGAATTCAATTGTAGCATAAGTAACTAATCCAGTGATGAGCCTGTTGATCATATGCAAAATCAAGGGATTAGTTGATCAGAACTAATCAGAATTCAGAACAAATGTTGTGGACCAAATTCTCCCAAGGATGTTGGTACGAACCGTGCTGAAGCCCTTGTGGTGGGCAGACAACCAGGTGCTGGCAGAAAGACTCCAACCTCTTACACAGGCAAGAGCAGGCTAGATAAAAATCAAAAATTTAACAAGCTTTATTTAAAGCAAATACGTTTGTTTTTAAAAGTAAACCCATTTAAAATTAATTTTAAAATTATGACAACACTATGATCAGGCCTAAACTGATTATTTACATATAAAATTTACATAGTATGTTTGCTTCCAAAGCAAGATTTAAAGAAAAATGGAAACAGTGGAAGTCACTGGCCAAGCACCTGAAACCAGAGTCCAAAATCAGCTTTTGAAGCAGTGGCCTTTTCTGCAGGTTCAGCGAGAGAGTGTATTTTCTTAGTTTCAGTTTATTCAACTTGTTCAGTTCAATGCCTAGTTCATTCATAGTTAAGAAGCCAGTTGGTAGATGAAAAAGCAGGAAAACATTTTCCTCTTCCAATTTATGAATAAAAACTAGGTGAGAGATTGAGACCTACTACTTCTAAAATCTTGAAGGACATGGCAACTAGAAACAACCAGTTCAATTCACTGACTACGGCTAACACTTTTATTAAATCAGTTTTAAATAAAAATGTTTTGATAAACATTCTTCTTGTGTACTCAGCATATTTAAGAGTAACTTTATTTAATAGAATTAAAATGCTGTTTTTCTGCATTTTTAATTTATTTGAATTTCCATCCAAAGAGAGTTTGACACAAATCACAAATAAAAAATTAATCGTTGCTGGTAAGAAATGCATCATTCACCTTTTTCTAACAAAAGAAAAAAATGTAAAAACTAAGATCTGAATGTACGTTAAGCTAGATCATTACTTATGTACAGATATAGCGTATTCCCCAGTTAGCAAAACGTAGTACCAAATTTAGTATAAAGACCAAATTATTTAGTTGCAAATCAATGTTTTATCGGTTACTAACCAATGAGAATCAACTCTTCTTTAGGAAAATAACCAAAAAGTACAAATGCAAAATAAGAGTAAAAGCAATGATGTAAATCAAGGTTTCTTGCTTGCTGATTAAAATAGTTTTGATTTAAAACAATCCACACTGCTGAACAGTCAGACAGTGCAGCCTGCAAAATAGTAATACTGACCTGAAAGGGGGCACACCCAAGACATCTTGGTGGTGAAACTCCAAATGAGACCTGATGGAACACCCGAACCATCCCCCTCCTATTAGTGGAAAAAATGGGGGAGATCAGTGGTGACAAGCCACTTAACCTCCCCTGGATAAATCCCCTCTGACACAGGTGGTTTTAGCAGGCATACAGACCTAGAATGTGTGCCTGATGCCAGTTTTTCTGGATCTGGCCCAGAGTCTGCAACATTTAGGAACTGAAATCCTGACCATATCCAGCGTGATCTACCTACATATTGGGAAATTCAGATTTCTATCCTGCTTGTACTATTTAATTAGCACATTCTACATTTTCACTTGGACACCAGTTGGAAATAGCAGAATGAGTTTAACAGCTGTTTGTCACATCACATAAGGAACCGTTTACTCACCCTGTGCAGTTCTTCGAGATGTGTCCCCCTATGAGTGCTGCTCTGGAGCCCTTCATCAGAGATTTCTAGCTAGCAGTGTCTGTTTGGCCTGTGTATGCACCCTCCTTGAGGCTGACACCAAGGCTATATATGGGTGCATGGGTGAACCACCCTCAGTTCCTTCTCTTCTCAGTCATCCCCTCAGCCAAGGGAACAACCAGAGCAGAAGAGAAAGACGACAGGTAGGGGAGCACCCACAGGGACACGCATCTCAAAGAATTAGTTACAGTACAGTGTAACATTTCCTTTGAGTAGGGTCCCTACAGCTACTCCAGTTCAAGTGACTTCTGAGCAGTATCCCTAGGAGGAGGAGGGCACTTTAGAACAGGTTCCACAACTGAAGACAGTACTGCAGAGCCAAATGTCACATCAGGCCTGACAGCACAGAGCAGGACATAATGCATTGAAAACCTGTGGACTTAAGGTCCATGTAGCAGTTCTACATTGCTCAGATATACTGGGACATTCTTCAAAAATCTGTGATCTGGTTGAATGTGCTCTGACCACTGTGTGTATGTGGTGGGGGGTGAGTTCTGAGCAGCTGCAAACTCGTAACTTAAACCCAATATCCAGTTTGAAAGCCTTTGAGCAGAAATAGAAGCTCTCGTAGAACTATCTGTGAAAGATCCAAAGACTCTAGATCTCCTGAACTGCTTAAGTCCCACCCAGGTAGAAGGCCAGAGTAGAGAAATAGGATTCATGCTGAGACCTGAGATTTTGGGAAAAAGTAACTGGTAGATGGATAGATTGGTTAAGATGAAAATCCAGTTTAGCCATTGGGAGGAGCTTACAATATGAATGTAGAGATGTTATCGTTATAAAAACATGGCAAAAGGGGTGGGGTGAGAATCTGCCCTTGAAGATCCAAACTCCTTGACCCCACCAGCCAACGTGATGGCAATTAAGAAGGCCATCTTCATAGATAAATGAACCATTGGTTTAAATGGCGGTCTCATGAGATGGCTGAGAATCAGGATGGTGGACGGTGTCCAATGTGTGGGAAGAGATTACCCAGACCCTTAATAAACCTGGACTATACAGTGTGAGCAAAAATAGAGAATACATCATTCATGGATGAAAGGCTGATATGGCAGTCAGGTGTACCTTGATGGATAACCCAGATGTCTTCCGATCTAGCAGGTTATCTAACATGAGGGAAAGGGGAACGGATTCTGGACAGAGGGAACAATATTTGCACCAACAGATGAATCTCTTCCATTTCTGCAGGTATGTAATGTGCATTCATGATCTTCTACTGTTTAATAACATCTGCTGCACCTCCATAGAGCAGGAAACCTCTATTCCTGACAACTTATGCAGGAGCCAGGCTGTAAGGCATAGAACTGCCAGGTTGGGGTGAAGTGCACAGCCCACATCCTGAGACAGGGAATGAAGAATGGTCAGAATTTCTTTACATTTAGCTGTGGGCCCAACTCCCAGAACAGAGTCAGGGCCTTCTGGGTAGATAACTGCTTCAAAAAAGCAGCCCTTGAGTAGCCAGTCACTGAAGTCTGAGGATCGTTTCCTGCTGAAGATGAGCTGCCACTACTGCTAGAACCTCAAAAACACGTTTGGGGCAGAGAATAGGCTGAAGGGGAGCACTTGATACTGGAAACGGTCTTGGCCTATCATGAATCATCGGTATTTCTTGTGCAATGGGTGTAGTTACACAGAAGTAGGCATCTTGCAGGTTGAGGGATGAAAACCAATCCCCTTCCTCTAGTGACGAAATTAGTTGGCAAAGTCACCATGCTGAACTTTTGAGGTTTCACAAATTTGTTCAGCTGTCTTAGATTTAAGATTGGCCTCCAACATCCATCCCTTTTCAGTACTAGGAAGTATTTTGAGTAGAACCCCCTACTTCTGTAAGGGGAAGGAACCAGTTCTGTTGCTTCTGGCCAGAGGAGAGAGTCACCCTCTTCACTCAGTTAGAAGCTCATCAGAGGGATCCCTAAAGAGGGATGGGAAAGGGACAGCCTAGTCCAAAGTTATGACATCCAAGATCCATTGTTCCATGGTGATCCATTCTCAAGCCTGGTGGAAATGAATAAGGCAGTCCCCAAAGGACGGGAGGTGGGCTAAGGGGCACAACTGTGAAATCAGAGGACAGAGGATCTGAACCTTCAACCAACCTAACAGAACTGTGGTTTAGATGACACTCGGGTGGTCCTTTTCCTCAGAAATCTTTCCTTGCGATTTTGAGAGTTGATGGTACTCCAAACTGTGCTGGGTGAGATCTCTGGACAGCCTGTGACCTACTGAAACATCTTACTCAAAGGTGTATAAATGCCCAAATAATGTAGGGAACCCCCAGAGTCCTTCAAAGCGTCCAGGAAGTCATTTGTGGTCTCCGAGAAAATCTTATGACCGTTAAAGGTGAGGTCCTCAACAGTGTTTTGAACATCTCTTGGAAACCCCAAAAGTTGGAACCATGTCACCCTGCGCATAACTACCACTGCAGAGATGGATCGGGGAGCAGTGTGTGTAACACCTAGGGATGCCTGGAGAGCCATGCTGGCCTAGATCTGACCCTCCAACTATGGACTGGAATTGCTCCCAGCAGTCATGTGGCAGCTGTTCAATAAAGGCCATGAGTTTGTTGTGGTTAGTAAAATTGTGTTTGGCCATGACCACCTGATAGTTTGCCATCTGGAACTGCACGGTTGTGGATGAGTAAGACTGTTATCCAAAAATAAGTGATTTTGTGTTCTTGTCATATGGTGTAGTTCTTGAGAAGTACTACACATTTGGAGTGCTTGAGGCTTACCATTACAGCCTCCTGGCAAGAGAGGCAACATTTGAAGACTGATGAACCAGGCATATTCTGCCAGGAGAAGACAGGTCTCCCCGGGGAAAAGAGAGGGGAAAACAGTCCTGTCATCTAAAACTAACTATACTAAACAGAAAACTAAAACTACAAACTAACTTTGAGAAAGAGAAAAGGTAGAGTATGCTCTAGGAAAACATGCTAGTGTTCCATCTCAGGTCAAGGCAATGGAGAAGTAACTGAAGATGGTTTGCCCATAAATCCCTGACACTGCACCCTATATTCTCCATAGTGGTATTATATGATGATCATGGCATAATTATGATGCATTTTGTACAAGATGGGTCATGTGAGGTTTCAGAAGATAGGATAATCATATTCAGCAAATCATATTTGTATGCATGTATATTTTTGTATCTAAAGTTATGAATATTGACTATATAATCTGTATTCAAATATGCTTACTCTGGATGACACCTACAACTAGCCTTTCAGGTACAACAATGAAGAAAGCAATCAGTGCTGATGGACCATCAGCAAAGACAATGGACCCTGGAAGATCTTAACTTTCTTGTAAATGTTCCAGACAGCCTGTAAGTAATGGCTGCTATGACTCAGCAAAGTATGCAAGGGCATGTGACCACGCCACATGACTCCGGACTCCATTTTGGAATAGTCTGTATTTTTCCACACATTGGTCTGGAAACTTGTTTTGGAACAAAGGGTTCCTGCCATATGCTAAAGCTATATAAGGCTGGGAGTGACATCATCTGTTGTTCTCTCCCCGCACAAGATGACTCCAGGGAAACACCTGAGGAACAAAGACCTAACTGGTGGAAGTGCTGGACCCAGGCTAAAGGGATTTCTATCCTGTGTATGAAAACCTGGGGATTCCAAGATGCAAAGCAAATGTTGCTTGTACCTTAAGAATCTGCAAGCCTGCTTGTACCATCTCTCAGAGTGGGAAGCTATGTAGTATGTTAAGCTTAGTTTGTTTTTATTTGCTAGGTAATCTGCTTTGATCTGTTTGCTATCCCTTATAATCACTTAAATCTATCTTTCGTAAATAAACTTGTTTTATGTTTTAATTTAAACCCAATGTGCCTTTAAGTGAAGTCTTTGGGGGTGGGGGGAGGGAAGTAGCAGCTTGCTTTAACACAGACTTGTTGCATTTCCTCTGCCCATTGAGGGGGAGGCGAACTGGATAATAAATTCATACTGGTTGGGATATGGACCAGAGCAGGACAGTACAGCTCTGAGGTCCTAGGCTGTGAAGCTGGTGGCTATTTTGGCTCTAGCCTCTCTATTGTTGGTTCATGCAGTGGCTGATCAGAGAGCTCGCATGTTAACTGCATCTGGGTTTGTCCCTGCCTGTGCAAATGCTGGTGGAGGTGTAAGACCGGGAGCAGCTCTGCAGCTTGTCACAGCAGCACAGTGTGAGAGGGACCCCAGGCTGATGGGTCAGAGGGCTCAGTGGTACCCCAGTTCCAGGTGGCACCCCAAAGGCAACTCATCACAACCTCCATGTAGCCTGTGTCTGCCATGAGGAGGCAGAGAGCACAGGTGTGGGCCAAACAGATGTTGCTAGCTATAGATCTCCAACCAAGGGCGAGAGGCGCATATGCATCTGAAGTGGAGCAACCACAGACACTACTTGAAGATAATGTGGTTATGTGAGCTCTCTTGCAGTGGGAAAGTCACTAAGGTGCCATTCTCTCTGGTTCTTTTAATCAGAGCAGTCAAATTTCACTCAGTCAAAGATGCCCTTTTATAAGAAGTTTAATGGAATTTAAAAAAAACCACTTACTTTATGAAGGATTTTGTTCTATTGCTCTGGGTTTAGAGATGACACCCATCACTATGGTATCTGAGCACTCCCAAAAGTTATTGTATCGAACAGTTCTCTCTCTCATCACCTTGAGCTTTTGGTTGCAGTGGGGAATTTTAACAGCCACACTGTCTTTAAGAAGTTTCCTCCATCCAAGTTAACTTGATAGCTCTGTTCCCTCCCCATTCTTGTGCTGCTAGTACAGTACAACCAGTAGTATGCACAGTGACTTCACAAAATATTCCAATACTGCTCATTTTAAAACTTACCAGGAAGGCAAGGATCTTATCGTAGAAGACTCCACAGAGCGGCATGCAATACTTAGCTTTCCTGGATATTTATAAAACGTGCCTATCAGTCTCTTGAGATGCATAGAAATTTAAGGACTTATTTAAGATGAACAGTTAGCACATGGTAAGCTAGGGTGTAAATCTATGGTGCACCATCTGTCCATGTGGACCCCGCTGCCATGCGCTACAAGTTCTCTAGTGAGATTTGATCTAATTTGCTTTGAAACAAGAGTAGGTCACTATGCACTAGGGAACTTTTAGTGTGCAGTAGCAGGGTTCATACAGAGAGTGCACAGCATGCTAGTGCATGTAAATTTACACCCCAGCTTGCTGCATACTCTTAGTCTAGACAAGAGCTAAGACAGTATATACCACTTATTGAGAAGCGATAGAGACGTCCACTCAAGAGTAAAGGTCCCTGCATTCCTCGCAATTCTGTTCTCATGAATGTCCTGTCCCTGATGTAGAGAGTGTATAAATAAAACAGCCCCCACTGGTCTCACCTATCATGATAGCACAGAGGGAGAGATTGGGCTTCTTGAGCTAGGATTCGAGCCATAAAGAATCTGATAAGTTGAAATGCATCCAGCAATAGCTAGTGCTGCCTTTGGAGAACAGGTGTAATATGCTTCACATGGCCAAAACAATTAAGCAAGCAATTAGCAATATTCTTCCCTAGCTGTAGTTTCCACGTTCAAGGATAACCTGTTTGCACTTGGTAGTAATCCTATCTGGAGATAAAGGCACAACTATGGAAAAGTAAAAACAGTCACTAATATCCAGACAAACTTATGACGAAAAGGTGCTTGTAGCCATTTGTGCTATAAAAGATTCCAGAAGCAGTCCATGATACAAAAGCACTTGTGGAAATATGGGCATACCACTTCAATCAATGGGGCAGAATCTATTGTTGCTATATGCTCTAGAAACTTCTCCTTACAACCAGGATCACTTGTCTTCATTCCAGGTCTGTCTCTCAGCTAGGCCTAAGGAAGAATAAAGTATGTGCTTCTGATTAGAGACAAAAATGTGTTTTCCCGCTGCATACTGATTGAACTACATTTCAAATGGCCTCATGAGCTCTTCCACTGGCATAATTAAACCAGCCCCAGCAACTATGTTGGCAGGAAAGCATCTCCCGAGAACATAGCTCTGTCCCCACCGGCACTTTTGTCAGTTAAAAAAACTGTTACCGACCTTTTAGTAACTGTTGTTCTTCGAGATGTGTTGTGCATGTCCATTCAAAGTAAGTGTGCGCGCATGCTGGGTGCACGCCAGCCGGAAGATTTTCCCCTAGCAGAGTCCATAGGATCGGCCCTGGCGCCCCCTGGAGTGGTGCCACTATGGCGCCCTATAAAGGGGCCTGCCAACCCTCCACCCCCTCAGTTCCTTCTTGCCGGCATGCCGACAGAGGGGCAGGAGGGTGGGTATTGGAATGGACATGAACAACACATCCAGAACAACAGTTACTAAAAGGTGGATAACCGTTTTTTTCTTCGAGCGGTTGTTCATGTCCATTCAAAGTAGGTGACTCACAAGACTAACCTTAGGTGGCGGGGTAGGAGATCACTGCTGACTGGAGTACTGCACGACCGAAGGCTGCATTATCCTTAGCCTGGTGCATGATGGCGTAGTGGGACAAAAACGTGTGGATGGAGGACCACATGGCCGCTCTACAAATCTCCTGAGTCGGGATCTGAGCCAGGAATGCCGCAGAGGAGGCCTGCGCCCTAGTGGACTGGGCTGTGACCGGAGGAACAGGGGTCTTAGCTATGCGGTAGCATTCCCGGATGCAGGTTGCAATCCACGAAGAGATTCGCTGAGAGGAGACCGGGAGCCCTTTCATCCTATCCGCCACTGCGATGAAGAGCTGAGTTGAGCGTCTAAATGGCTTGGTACGCTAGATGTAAAAAGCCAAGGCCCTGCAGACAGCCAGGGAATGTAACCTCCGCTCCTCACTGGAAGAGTGTGGTTTTGGATAAAACACTAGGAGAAAAATATCTTGTCCCATGTGGAACTGTGAGACGACTTTGGGTAGGAAAGCCAGATGAGGTCTAAGTTGGACCCTGTCCTTATAGAAAACAGTGACAGTGTACGGGGACTCGGATGTTAACGCCCTGAGCTCCGACATCCTCCTGGCCGAGGTGATCGCCACCAGGAAGGCGGTCTTATACGTTCAAAAGGGAGCACGAAGCCACAGGCTCAAAGGGAGGTCCCCAGAGGGCGGAGAGGACCAGATTCAGGTCCCAAGTAGGGGCCGGCTGACGAACATGCGAAAATAGTCTGTGCATACCTTTGAGGAAATGCCCGACCAGCGGGTTCGCAAACACCGAGGTACCCCCCTCTCTCAGATGGAAAGCCGAAATGGCCAAGTGAACACGAATGCAGGAGAGGGAGACTGTCATAAACAGATAGCTAAGGGTTAATGTTTCTTTCACCTGTAAAGGGTTAACAAAGGGAACCAAACACCTGACCAGAGGACCAATCAGGAAACTGGATTTTTTCAAAACTCAGGGAGGGAATGTTGGGTCTGAGTCTTTTGTCTGTCTCTCGGCTATGGGAGGCTTTTTTCTATCTTCAAGGCTTCAATCTTCAGTTCAAAGTTTGTGAGTACAAAGGTAGCAAACAACAGGCTTTTATATGTTTGTTTTGTATTACATGTGTGTATTGCTGGAATGTTTAAATTGTATCTCTTTTGAGTAAGTCTGTTTATTATATTTTTCTTTTAAGTAATAGCCCTGTGTATGTCAACTTTATGCAGAGATCATATTCATTGTGTTGTTTTTCTTTCTTTTTTATATAAAGCTTTCTTTTTAAGACTGTTTGAGTTTCTCTCTCTGGGTAGGCTAAGGAACGAAGGGAAGGGAATTCTCCTTGTGTTAGATCTACGGAGGGTAGAGCTCTGCAGCACCAGGAATTGGTGGGACGGGGAAGAGAAGAGAGAATCATTTCGTTTCCTTGTACTGGGGTTTGTCTCTTTGTGGAATAGAGGAGACATGCTCTTGGTATTGTGATGTAAAGAGATTGCATCAGTAACTCTCAGGTTAGCCCAGAGAGGAAAGTCTGGGTAAGAAGAGAGAGGCGGAAGGGAAGGGGTATTTCCCTTTGTGGTAAGACTCAAGGCTTCTGAGTCTCGGGGTTCCCCAGGGAAGAGTTTGGGGAGACCAGAGGGAGCCAAAACCCTGGAATTTTTGGATGGTGGCGAGATCAAATCTGAGCTGGTAATTAAGCTTAGAGGGGTTCATGCTAGCTTCTCAGATTATGAACGCTAAGGTTCAAATCTGAGTAGGAAGCTACAACAGAGACGCCCAGTTGTCTGAGGTGCAGCAAATAGTCTAGGACAACAGGGATTGGGACCCCCAGCAGATTGTGACCTCGCTGACCTGACCACATGGAGAAACACTTCCATTTGGCCAGGTAGGTGGCCCTAGTTGACGGTTTCCTACTACCAAGCAGCACTTGTCTGACCTGCTGGGAGCACTGCATCTCCACCGGGTTCAGCCATGGAGCATCCATGCTGTGAGGTGAAGGGACTCCCGGTTTGGGTGGCGAAGGGAGCCCCGGTCCTGTGTGATCAGGTCCGGGAGCAGGGGCAGTGTCAGGGGCGCCTGAATGGATATGTGCATGAGTGACGTGTACTAATGTTGGCGCGGCCACGCTGAAGCTATCAGGATTACCCTGTGTATCAAGGAGCAAATCTTCAAAATCACCCTGTGTATCAAGGAGATCGGAGGAAAGGCGTAGAGCAGACCGACCCCCAAAACTGTAGGAAGGCATCCAACAGAGACTCCTGACTGCAGCTCAGGAGGGAGCAGAACCGTCGGCACTTTCTGTTTTCCCTCGAGGCAAACAGGTCTAACCGGGGAAAGCCCCGGAGCTGGAAATTTGAGCATACCACGTCCCATCGGAGGGACCACTCGTGACCCCAGAACAAGGGGCTGAGGGTGTCCGCCAAACCGTTCTGCTCCCCCAGAAGGTAGAATGCTGTTAGGTGGGTAGCACTGTGGACACAGAAATCCCACAGCCCGAGGGCTTCCCTGCACAGGGGAGAGGAGCGTGCACCCCCCTTTGTTGATATAAAAGACTGCCGACATGTTGTCTGAGAGGACTGAAACACACCTGCTGGCCAGGTGGGACCAGAAGGTCAAACAAGCCAGGCAAACCGCTCTCAGCTCCCTGACATTGATATGCAACTCGAGGTCCTCCGGCAATCACAAGCCCTGCGCGTCCTGAGGTGTCCCAGGTGCGCTCCCCAACCCCGATCCAAGGCATCTGTTACCAGGGAGAGGGAGGGTTGAGGGGCAGCGAAGGGGACACCCATGCACACTTTCTGCGGGTCCAGCCACCACCGCAGCGAGCTTAGCACCAAGCAGGGAAAGAACACCACTGAGTCCAAGGGATCCCTGGCCAGACGATATACTATCGCTAACCAGGACTGTAACGGGCAAAGCCGGAGTCTGGCATGGTTTACCACATAGGCACACGCCACCATGTGACCCAACAGCCAGAGGCAAACTTGCGCCATGGTAATCGAGGCACAGTGCAGTCCGAGGATGAGCTCGGAAATCGCATGGAACCTGGATTCCGGCAGGTACGCTCTGGCGTGGGTGGAGTCCAGAACTGCTCCTACGAACTCTATTCGCTGCGTTGGAGACAAGGTGGACTTGGCTTCGTTCAAGAGGAGGCTGAGATTGAGAAAGGTCTGCCTGATGAACGACCCCTGGGTCTCCACCTGCTCCTTGGAGCGGCCCTTTATGAGCCAGTCTTCCAGGTAGGGGAATACCTGGATGCCCCACCTGCACAGGAAGGCCACCACGACTCCCATGCACTTCGTGAAGACCCTTGGAGCAGCTGACAGGCCGAACGGGAGCACCGTGAACTGCAGATGGGCATCGGCCACGACAAACCCGAGGTACCAACGGTGTTGGGGAATTATGCCAATGTGGAAATAAGCGTCCTTTAAGTCGAGGGCAGCGTACCAATCTCCTGGATCCAGGGAGGGAATAATCAAGAACAGGGAGACTATGCGTAACTTGAGCTTTCGTACAAACTTGTTCAGCTGCCGCAAGTCTAGGATGGGTCTCAGGCCCCTTTCGCCTTTGGTATTAGGAGATACCGGGAGTAGAAGCCTTTGCCCCTGAGCTCCTGAGGGACTACCTCCACCGCCCCTGCCTCCATGAGGGACTTCACTTCTTGACTTAGAAGCTGCTCGTGAGATGGGATGGGGGGCTGGTGGGGCGGGAGGGAGGAGAACTGGATAGAATATCTCCTCTACCGTGCAGAGCACCCAGCTGTCCAACGTGATTTGGGACCAGGCACGGCAGAAGGGGGACAGACGTGACTCAAAGGTAAGGGTAGAAGGATCCAGAGTCTCAATAGGTAGGTCGCCCTCACCTGTACCATCAAATAGTGGGTCTAGGCCCCGATTGACCGGACGCCTGGCTGGAGGGGTGGCGTTGGTGATGCCTCCTGCCATTTCTGTCCCGCCTGCACCCCAGCTCCTGGCGAGTCTCAGGCTGGTAGGGGCGTGGGGCCATCTGCGGCCTAAACTGCCTGCGCTGGGTGGCAGGGATATGCAAGCCCAGTGAGCGGAGCGTGGCCCGCAAGTCCTTTAGGCTATGCAGACGCTTGTCCATCTTTTCTGAAAAGAAACATCTGCCCCTCAAAGGGGAGGTCTTGAATGGTCTGCTGGACCTCATAGGGCAGGCCCAAGACCTGGAGCCAGGCTCCTCACCGCACGACCAGGCCTGTGGCCAGGGTGCGTGAGGCCGAGTCCGCTGCATCTACAGGGCGGCCTGGAGAGAGGCTCAGGAGATCAGCTTCCCCTCCTCCACCAGGGCCGAAAACTCTGACCTCGAGTCCTGGGGAAGGAACTCCGCAAACTTCGACATGGCTGAACACGTGTTATGACCATATTGGCTTACAATTGCCTGTTGGTTGGCAATGCGGAATTGTAGGCCTGCCGTGGAGTACACTTTTCTGCCAAAGTAGTCAAGTCTTTTAGCATCCCTGCTCTTTGGTGTTGACCCCCAAAACCCTTGACGCTCCTGTTGGTTGGCCGCATCCACCACCAGGTAGTCCGGGGGCGGGGGGGCTGTGTACAAGTGGTTCGTGCCCTTTAGAGGCGACGAAATAGTGCCACTCTGTTCTCTTGGCAGTAGGTGGCCAGCGAGGCTGGCGTTTGCCATAAGGTGCAGGATGTATCCGCTATGGTCTTTATCAGAGGGAGAGCCACCCTGGATGGCCCTGAGGGAGTCAGGATGCCTGCCTACTACAGGGTCCGCGTCCCCCTCGATTTCCTCAGCTTGGATTGCGAGGCTCTGAGCTGCTCGCTGGAGCAGTTATTGGAGGATTCAAGTGTCCTCCAAGGCCGGTGCCACAGCCATGCCCGAGACCGCTTCGTCCGGGGAGGAAGACGAGGAAATTACATGGATTGGCCCCTCCTCCGGTGCGTGCAGTCCTTCAGGGTCCTGCGGCACATGGTACTTTGGTTGCAGGGCCAGTTCCGATTCTAAATGCGGCACCACGACCGGTACCGGGGTCGCCAGTGAGCGACTTGGCATATAGGGCGGTGCCTGTTGTAGCAGCTGCTGGTGCCGCTGCCCAGCTAGGAGATGCTGAACTTGCATATGGCACACCCCTGCCCGGCGACGGTGCCGGTGGAGGAGGCAGCTGCGCCAGGGCCACCAACGCCGAGGAGACCGAGGCCAACCCTGATCGAGGACCACACGCCTGGCCTACCAACTGGTGGTAGGCACAGAGGGTCCAAAACGGCCACTGCGAGGGCGGATGCCATTGCTGCTGCCAATGTGGGTGACGCTGGTGGCTTGCCCCCGAAACTGATCTCCTGCTCCGCAACTGGCTGGAGCAGTAGGAGTCTGCCTCTGAGTCTGAAGTCTCTGAGTATGAGGACCTGGGGTGGGGGGGCAGCACACGGTGCTGTTGGTGAGCGGTGCTGAGGCGGCGAGGAGCCTCTTATCTGGTCCGGTGCTGCCTTAGCAGCGCAGTGCGAGGAGAGAGGCAACAGCATGGCCGGCTTGCCCCTCGATTGTATTGGGGGATGGGCCGTGGTAGACAACTCCCTACAGTGTGGGAAGGCCAGTGCCGGGAGTCCCATCAAGTCTGAGGCCACCTCGAACGCCTCCGG
Organism: Chelonoidis abingdonii; assembly: GCF_003597395.2. Classification (NCBI taxonomy): domain Eukaryota; kingdom Metazoa; phylum Chordata; order Testudines; family Testudinidae; genus Chelonoidis; species Chelonoidis abingdonii. The sequence continues at coordinate 65,703,183 of NC_133775.1, read as the reverse complement.
TGTCAAAGGGAGGCACAAGTCTCCACTGAGGTCCGGGGATCTAGGCCGGTCTGGACTCGACTGCCCTCTCTGCGGTGCGGGGGTCGACGGAGCAGCCAAGGGCTGTAGCCCAGCCTGTCTGCTTGCACCTGCAGACGGTGTTGGCCTCGGGTGCTGGTGGGGTGACCGTTCCCTCACCGGCTCTCTCTTCTTAGCAGGCACCAGCAACGGTGAGCGGTGCCACACTGAGGCCGACTTCCTATGACCTGACTCTGTCTGGTGCCGGGTTTTAGACGACTTGGGCTGGGCCCTAGGTCCTGATACCGGTGCTGGGGGCGCTCCGCACTGAGGAAGACGTGCTGGGCACCGCCTTGGCCGGTTCCGGGTCCGAGGGTAGCCGCAGGGCAGCCTCCATCATCAAGAGGACTCTTAAGTCTTTGAGCTCTGTCTTTGAGAGTTCTCGGGCGGAAGCCTCTGCAGATAGAGCACCGGTCCTTTTGGTGGCTCTCTCCGAGGCACCTCAAACAAGCAGAGTGTGGGTCACTCTTGGGCATGAATTTCCCGCAGTCCTTGCAGAGTTTAAACATGGAGGACTCAGGCATGCCCCAGCGGGCGACGAAAACATGAGGGGAACCCCCCAACTACCAAGAACGATGACCTAAGTAAAACTAACTATAATGTAACTACATACATGGACAATACACAAGGATAGGACATTGCCAACTTGCTAAGTGCAAGAGAAGTTCCAGCTAGCTGTCAACGGCGGTAAGAAGGAACTGAGGGGGTGGAGGGTCGGCGGGCCCCTTTCTAGGGTACCGTAGTGGCGCCACTCCAGGGGGCGCCAGGGTGGACCCTACGGACGCTGCTAGGGGAAAATCTTCCAGCTGGCGTGCACGTGGCACGCGCACACCTACTTTGAACAGTCATGAACAACCACTCAAAGAACTTGTCAGTGCTGAGTGTGTTTTTTACCTCCCCTGACCAACAAAAAAAGTGTAACCAACAAAAGTGCTAGTGCAAACATATCCTAAGAAACAGGTTTTTTAAATCCTATTCCTTGTTTTTAATAAATCTTTCTTTGGGTTAAAAGTTACTGTTGTATGAATGTCATGCAGACATCCCTGGAAAAGAGATATTCATAACCTTGAAGAACTGAATGGTAAAAAGTTTCAGGAAGCTACATCCCCCAATGTAGTCTTGGTTAAGGACCCTGCATAAAGGTGTCCTATCCCAGAGTAACCGGCACCAGGAGAACAGAAGAGGGAACATGAAAGGCCCAAGCAGGAATCAAGAGTTTGACCAATATCACTGCCCACTTCCTTAATTGTCTTACTTACCCACTGAACAGAGAATGACAAATAGAATCTTATGGCAACCCATAAATGAAAGCCTTGTGGCAAACAACCTAAAACCCACCCACTGGAACCTCAAAGAGATAACTGTGACTCCAAAAAGTCCACAGAGTCAAAACCATCTTATGGTAAAATCAAAATTCAACACCTGTCAGTATGGTCACCTATTTTCTGTAGACCACTGTGGAGAAAGACCAATGCAACCAGTGCAGTGCTTGTACTGTATTCACACCTAAAGCCGAACTGAAAGGCGTCAAAAAGTTCAAGGTTTCAATTGCTTCATCACAACTTCAATAATCTTACCAAAAAAAGAGAGAGACAGCTACAGGAGCCAGGGCAATAATTAAAGAAAAATCTTGATCCCGACATGTTGCTAAACACAGGCCTAACAATCTCTTGCCTGAGGAACAGTGACAGCATACCCACTGTGTCTTCAAATGATGTTCTGGATAAATTACAATTAAAGACACTGGAACAAGAAAAAGTTGCACAATAAGTTTTTTACCAGTGAAGTTGAAATGATAAAACAACATTTATATCTGACAGAAGTGGTAGAATAGGTTATTATATTACACCAACATCTAAAGGCCTTGAGATCATGTTTCCCTGACGCAGGATGCTCTTCAAACAAGAAAAAATCCTTGCCCTAAGAGTTTACAGTCTAAATAAGAGAACACAGATGATGGGAGGGAAAACCAAAGCACAGAGCGGTCAAGTGACTTGTCCAAGATCATATAGCATATCAGTGCCCGAGCCAGGATTAGAAAAGACAGTTACCTTTTGTAACTGTTTCGAGATGTGTTGCTCACGTCCATTCCATTCTAGGTGTGTGCTCACCCAAGTACACAGCTGTTGGAGACTCTCTTAGCAGTATCTGTAGGGTTGGCTGTGACGCTCCCCCTTGAGTGTCGCGCTCATGCGTCAGTATATTAGGCACCACTGACCCTATGCCCTCTTGGTTCCTTCTTGCGACAACTCAGAGGGGTAGGAGTGTTGAAGAACAGTTAGTTATGAAAGGTAACCTTTTTTTTCTACAACTGCTTGCTCATGTCAATTCCATTCTAGATGACTCACAAGCAGTGTCTACAGAGGTGGGCTCAGGGTTCAGTTTTGCAGCTTGCAGTACTGCTCTGTCAAAGCCAGCATCAATCCAGGCCTGGGACATAAACGCATGGACAGACAACCAGGTGGCCACCCTGCAGATGTCCTGGATAGGCTCCTGGGCTACAAAAGTTGCCGAAGAGGCCCGAGCCCCGGTCGAGTGGGTGGTGACAATCGCTGGGGGCGGCACCTTCACTTGATCATAGCGGAAGGGAATGCAGGCGGTGATTCAAGAAGAAATTCTTTGGGTGGATACAGGGTGCCTTTCATCCTGTCAGCCACCGCAACAAACAATTACATAGACTTATGGAAGGGCTTGGTTCGGTTGATGTAGAAGGCTAGCGCACTCAATGTCCAAGGCATGCAGTCTACATTACTCCTCTGACTACTATTAACTATGTACAGATTAGGTAGAACAAAAGACTATGAAGAACTGCTAATGCTCTTGCTAAAGGCAAGATAAGGCACTCCAACCCACCATCACGGGCGGGAAGAAGAAACTGAGAGGGTGTAGGGTCAGCAGCGCCTAATATACTGATGCATGAGCATGGCACTCAAAGGGGCGCCACAGCCAGCCCTACGGATACCACTAAGACAAAAGTCTCTGACAACTGTGCATGTGGTGCGCGCACACCTAGAATGGAATCGACCTGAGCAAGCACTCAAAAAAGAACCATGTTTCCTAGGGCCGCAGTCCACTGCCCTGAGAACAAAACCACATTGCTTCATGAGTTTGAGCTTCAACCAATTAACATGTGATTTATAAAAGAAAAGAAATGCCACTAAATTTATAAGACAAGTGTTCAGATTTATTTGGAAATTCACAGTTTCTAATGGCACTACAGCTCTGTAGTTACATATTCTTGTTCCACAATGTTGTATGCTGCACTCAGATAGTATAAACATTTTTTCTTCATTCTTGTTTGGAGCTCTTTCCGATTACATGTTCTATAAATCAGATCCATGTGCTCTGAATGGCTAATTGTGCAGACCAACTGTAAAAGTACATCACTTTAAAGTATTTATAAACTAACATGAAAGCAGCAAAAACAAAGGCTTTAAATAAGTCACATTACATACAATACCCAGAAAAGGCATTCGATCTGTTTAAAAAAGGGTACCACTAAAAGTGCTTAATAAGTTAACTTAGTTTTACAACATGAACCTATAACTCCTTTCAAAAAGGAATAACCTTTTGTCCCATTCACTCACCTACACATTCACAACATTTTATTTTATCCAAATATACAATCATGGTCAAAATAAAAAAAAACTCAGATATGAAAGTACCAAAACATACACACATACATACACACACTGCACGTGTTAGCCAATACAAAAGCAAACTTTATGGAAATATCTACTTTTAAATAGACTTGAGCTGTTCAACTTCATCAAGGCTTGGCAAACTCACTTTCATTTGTCACGTGCACTTGTCCCCAGCACTGGTTAGGACAGTTATATCTTCAGCTGTACCTAGTCACCCTTACATTTCTCCTTGTAGATAGTCCCCAATTTCCAAATTCTTAGAACAGAAAACAGAGTGACCAAAATAAAGCATCAATCCTTTTCGGTTAAATATTGTAACAGAGAATTCCGAAAGTCGGTCTGGGGCACAAAGGCATGTTTGTCAGTATGAGATCCTTCACATACAGTGAGTGTTACTTTATACCTGTCATTAATTTAACGCAATAAAATACACATCTGAAATTGATTAAAATGCAATAAATGGCATTACAATTCCTTCTAACAAGATATTTTCCCCAAGTGAGTTTTCAAAACTGAGATCTAATCAGCAAGTCTACCATGTTAGTATTTCGACAGTATCCGGCCCACATTACTGAGTCCAGCTGAACGCCAACACGTCCCTTTACAGCACTGTAGTGTTGCATCCTCAAAAAAGCGAGAGAAGTTACAAAAGAAATCAAATGACAGTTTTATCTTTCTCCCTCTTCCAGTGGCATTATAAATAGACAAAAGGCACATAAATACGGGAAGGTGCAAGAAATAGGAACAAAGCTAAAGGAAGAGGATTAAGCTTTTATCCCTATTCCACCCAACAAACAGGGCTTCAACTATCTTTGCCCCAGTAATTGTGAAAAAAGCTTTATAAAACGATCCCTCCCACCCCCAAGCTGTCCACATAGGAAGTCCTCAGCCTTGTAAAGCTGAAACTCATAACCAAGATTGACACAATCCCATCTATTTAAAAAAGGCAGAAACCATAATTTCTGAATACTTTCCAGTTAGTTCATCTCTTCTCCCACCACTCTCCCACAAGATGCAGACTGTTCTCAGATGAACAAAAAAAATCTCCTGTATGAGAAGTTCAACTAGTTTTAGATTTGTCCAGAAACTGCTGTGACACCAAGTGTTCCTACTGTTATATCCTTGTTTCCTTTGATTATGTCATGCAGGCTAGGCATTGACCCTGGCTTAGTCTGTATTAGAGTTTTTATTAACTTCCCTTGGTCTGGAACCTTAGACCTCCTTCGTTTTAAAGCCCTCTTCTCAGTTTTTGTCTTTTGGGTCTGTCCATTGCACAGGGTTGTGCATGCTGAAATGCCACAAAAATAGGATTCCTCAGATTGTGATGAGGTTTCTGAGCTTCCTTCAGATGGAGGACCCTTATACGAGGAGTGATATACCTCTCCAATGTTAGAGAAATCTCTCTGGTTCGTAAAGGGTTTCCTTCCTTTTATTTCCCCATTGGCTAATGGATGCAGAGGCTCTGATGCTGGTTTGATAGTCTCAATCTTGTCACTTTTATATTTGCAACGTTTCTTCTAAAGTAGAAAAAGGGGAAACAGTTAAATAGTGCAACGCAAACAGGAAATAATATCAAACGTGAATACTGGTAGGTCATACATAGGCTTGGCAGAACTCTTGTAATTGATAGCTAATACTGATGTTTATCTTTAAGCATTTTTTAATTATTATTTAAATTTTCACAGTTGCGGTAAATTATGGGGAGGGGTCAGAATTATTTAATGACTGTAGATGCTGAAATTCAAAAAGGTAAAGCTTTAACTGTTAGAACAAACCATCAACATCACATGGCAAAAAAAAAAAAGGGTAAATACGTTTAAATCAAACTCAAGTTCTCCGTCAGCATTTTTCTTACTATGCCTATCTGTACATTTTTATTATCACTGATGTAAATGTTTATCAGCAGCTTGTGTGTGTATAGTGAAGTCAGTATTTACTGACATTTACCAATAAAAACCTTATTCTTTCAAGCCTGATTGTAGGTAAGTGACCGACAAAAGCACCATCTACTGGTAGTGTTTTCAAAACACGTTTTTCTTGCAAAAACTGGAAGGAAGCTACTATACCTTTTTTTCTGGTGAAAACTTCAGAGGTTCTACAATGTAGAAGTCATCTGGATCCACTATAAGACAAGAAAGGCTACATATGAAAGGACAATAAAATTTAACTGAAACCACAGACACTAATATCTAAAACCATGAAACTATATAAGAGATTTCATTCCTCATCCCAAGGACTATTACTCTACTTTCCATGCATACATCTTAATACTATGGATTAGATATTAACAAGATCCATGTGCATGGAAAGTAAACTCATCAAAATGTTCAGTATGAAGTTTTATCTCCAGAGTAGCTAATTTCTGCTCAATTTATGTACTTTTGCAACTGCAGATCTCATTTGAGGGATTAGACCATAGACAAGATTTGCAGAATATATTTTCAGAGGGAAGAGAGGGGAGTGTTCAAGGACCCTGTATTTGGGGCAGATTTAAGCATTTCCTTATTAAATAAAGGTTTTTTTTCTGGCTTCCTTGCACAATTCTCCTTAGAAGTTCACTGATCATCTTCCAAACAAGCTCAGTATTAAACAAACTTGCTTGTGCTGAAAGACCATATAACTAAAGATTCATCTGCAGAAATATTTTGGAAAAGGTTACATCACAAATAAGAGTTAATGCTACATACCAGAAAGCCAGTCTATAGCAAGATATAATTGGAGGCATCGCAATGTGTACCTAGTGCTGTAAGAAAGAGACCGACACAAGAGCAGCATACCATGTCTTCAGTATTTTTATTACCATGCTTCCAAGCATAAAGGTGTAGAACACCAAACACATAAGATATTAGTAAAGAAAGTAATTTGGGTGTTAGGTGGTCTCCATAACTACACTTTTGAAATTCATTCATTTTTTTGTGCGTGGTTTCTTTTGGCTCCCACAGGTAGAAAAAAAACTGAAGTGATTTTGCTCACACCATAAGCACAAAGGGAAAAAAAGTATAACTTCTTGGTTAATTAGCAATTAGCAGCACTTCGTTTATTTTAGCAGGGCACTGATCTGACGAAATTGGATTCCATTTTCCTTTAACATGAAAGCTGGAAAAAAGATTTCATCTGTGAAAGAGGCAAAGTCACTAGTTAATTTGGATGCCTTAATATTTTGATCGCTCAGTTTGTGCCACTTTAAGACAGGTGTTCAGCACCACCAAGTTATGATCTTTTAAAATGGTCTCAATCTGGGCCCCCAAAACATTGAGGGAAATGTTTTCGGAACCTAAACACCTTCAGGGTTGTTACAAAATCAACGTATTATAGAAAGCTATATTTTATATTGGATTTATTTTTTTCAGATACACACAAACTGTAAACATGCCAGTGCACAGAGAGTTGTGGATACTGACAGGTGTAAATTAAAGTTAAGGTCAACATTGTCAGGCTCAGATTTTTCCTTCCAGAGTTCCTCTTAGAATAATATGGCTTAGTTATGAGCTAACTCCCCCTGCTTCCGGAGCACTAGCAAGTGAAGATGTATGATCTGGGGAAGTGATCCTCCAAAAATAGCAACATACCAGCAAATTCCATAGCTAGGTGCAGATGATGTCAGCCCCTTAAAGACAGTGACCCCAAATTTAGGAGATATGTAAATCTAACTACAGCAGAGTCCTTGGTATTTAATATTATATTATTGAACGTATCAAATGAAACATGTTTACAATATTTCTGCTTGCCATTGCAGGTGGGAGTAATGGAGGGGTTTGTAAATGTATACTGAGGGTATGACTACACTTGAAATTTCACAGTGCTGCTGCAGCAGCGCTTTGAAGCGTGAGTGTGGTCGGAGTGCCAGCGCTGGGAGAGAGCTCTCCCAGCACTGCATGTAAACCACATCCTCTAAGAGTGTAGCTTGCAGTGCTGGGAGCAGTGCTCCCAGCGCCGCGGCACTGATTACACTGAGGCTTTACAGCGCTGTATCTTGCAGCGCTCAGGGGGTGTGTTTTCACACCCATGAGCGCGAAAGTTGCAGCGCTGTAAAGTGCCAGTGTAGCCATACCCTTAGTATCAAGGACCTCCAAAAGAATGGAGATAACACTCTTATTTTTATGTATACATTGCTGTATAACAGACTGAAAGGCTAGCTAGCAAAGCCATGCATAAAGGGAGTTCAAGTTTACTAGAAACACCAAGAGATTAAAATCAACAGCAATATCTCAGAACATTACCTTTTTTGAATTTAGTATCCCCCAGTTTATATAAACTCAACCAGATGCCTGATTTAACACCACACGTTCTTCTCTGCAGAGTATGGAGTACTGTAAGTGCACATTTCTGATGAAGTATGGATTGAATGGGAGCTGCTGTGCACTAACTTATTTAGGGCCTTACATTTAGGCTCACATTTCAGAAAATCTTGAACTTTGAGAAAAAAAATTAAGCTTCCACCATAGCATTTAGGCACTAGGTATAACAACACTCAAATTCAAGTTAAGACTATAATTACACACAGGTTTTATATAGGAGGTTAGTTTACATACTCTGTGCCCTCATTTCATTTAAAAATATTTGGCAATATTCTTTGAACAACAATTTGTTTATTCAATGTTGACAATACTATTCTAAAATGAACCCAGTTTCTTAAGACTCCCAAATATAAAGGTGCTCTCCATTTAATTTAGAGTAAGAATTCAGCTCTGTAATGACTGATTTCTACCCCCACTTGATTTCATTTCAAGGCTTAGTGATTGCCCACTGGACTCTCCTGATTTACTCTTTTCTTTTCTGACACTCTGCTCCTGAAGCAGGAAGTAGTTTTCACATAGGTTCATATATACTAAAATGGGGGATTAAAAAAAAAAAAAGAGACTGAAAATATAGCTGCTGGCCGATATCTATGCTGATGTAAAAAACGAACAAATGAGAATTTTTTTTAACTAGTCTGGTATCAGAGTATCCCCTCGCTACCAAAAAATGGAAATCCAACTCAATGTTAATCTAGAACAGCAAAAACGTAAGTAGTATATTTTAGGGTTTACAGGAAAAAAAATGTTCCATGACTGCCTTAAAGAATAGGCTTGTCTACTTCTGAAAGTCCAAATTCAGCTGTGTAACTCATGCCAAAAAGGTTTCTCTCTTTTTTTTTTTTGGTAAAGCATGCAGCATTCCTTCTATTTCTTTTTAAAAGTTCCAAGATTAAGTTAAGTTAAAATTTTTTGGCTTGCTGAGGAGACTAATGTTAAAGTTAGCATATAGTGCAGTAGTATCAAATAGCACTCTGACCTCCGCTTTCTAGCTAAACAAGGTCAGGCCAATGGATTACTGTGCTAGAGGCTTCAAACGGTGCATGTGCTCAGTCAGTTTTGAACTAATGCCCCAAATGTACAAAGGTGGAGGAGACATTAAAACCAAAGTCCTGATTATTTATCTTTATAGATATCAAAGTATTTCTGTAAGAGTGTTAGACCTTGGGTCTAAACCAAATTCCAACTTTATTACATTTTGCCCATCTAAAGTTTCCCTGCAGTTTCAATGGCTTGTTATTCTTCTCTTCTTTCCTAAATAGTCTGTTTAGCATTACTGTTTGCTTTTAAAATATTAAAAATAAAGTGCTTTTACTCTTGAGGTGGCTGACCTTATGTAGTTGGCATTTTGTTTTAAAGTGTTCTAAGATTGCTTTTTCAAACAAAAGCTTGTGTTAATTCCGCTGTAGTAACCCTAAACGATTTTGATTTTCTGCACTCAACTTTCATAAATTTCTGTTTTAGAGACTATATAAAAAAAACCAGTATTACCCACTGAACTACTTCAATTCAGTATTTCCCAGTATACACAGTGATCGACTTCAGTAGTGTACAACAAGTAGAGTGCTTTTGGATTACCTTTTTTGAAACTGGTTTACAAACTACATGATCATACATCTACAATGCATTACTCATATGGTACAGACTTTACAACCACCACTAGGAGGAATTAGCTGTACATGAAACATACCTTCTTTGCTAGTTAGTTGAAAAGATTGGGACCTGACAAGTGGAAAAGAAGTTCTTCTTTTCAGATTCATATCATCATAGGAGGAAAAACATCTGTAATGACAACACACACAATCAAGTTCCGTTTCCCAGAGTACTCTTGGGAGACACTAACTTTCCCCATTACCACTCCTTATATTTTTGTAACCTGCACACCTCCTGGGTGTGGTGATCTGTCCCATCTCATGGCACCAAGACCACTGACAGAGGTCGATCAACGAGTCTGCTCTACAGCCTTAGTTAAGGGCCATGTGGCTTTTAGCTCATGCATTTAGCTCCAGACGTTCCAGGTTCGATCTCGTCCGCCTGCAACCAGACTGTAGGTGTTACACCTTCATACTGCAGCAAGCCTTTCCCATGGCAAGGTTTCTCAAAACTGCTCTGGACTTTGCCAGTGGTGTTCTTTCTGATGGCCAAAGAAAGCTGCTGGAGAGTAAGATGCAGTGCTCTCTCCACATCCAGAATCTGATCCCATTCCTACATCAGTGATGTTAGACCCTACTGCAAATAAAAGGTGCTACTTTGTATAAACTCCTTCACAGGAACTATTCTTCTATAGAAGTCTAGATGTTAAAAGGTATGCCTTTTGCTTATCAGAACCCAAACTTCTGAATGTACAGAAAACAGACTGGTATAATGAAAACGGAAAAACATCATTCAACTGGATGGAAATAGAGTAAGTGAGCAACTATATTTACACTTTATCTGGCATTTGATAAAGTTGTAAGAATTGATTAAAGTGTCAGATTTACCTTTTGGGGCTTGGGTAGTGATTACTTTTGGGGATTTTTGAGAGGTAATCTTCACTGAACTGAGATGCATTTCTGCAACGCTGCATACAAAGCATCAAACCCAGGATGACACAGAGAACCAAAGAAATCACAAGATAGCTTTGTCGGTCAGACACCTGAAAAATAATTGGATTTTTTATTTATAAAAACTGAAGACTAAATAAGAGGAGTTTAAATACAATGGAGCTAGCAGTTACTTCATGAACACGTTCAGCTTCATGTAAACTTTAATGAATAGATCAGTTTTAAAATCAACTCCAGGGATTTTTTTCCTGTTTCACTTCATAATATCCATTTCTCAAAGTTAAGTGTCTGCTATATAGCTAACAGGTCAAGTCCTGGCATTTAATATGCTGTAAGTGTATCTGCCAGTGAAGTTTGATAGTCATTAAAGCCAGTATACCCAGCATTTTCAAAGTACATTTTACAGCATTAAGATCAGATAAAAGTTCAGTTGCATTCAAGACACGTTCAAACACATTCACATTCATAAATGGCCTTAAAATATTTCCTCAATGTGCCTTTATTAGATGTTTAGCAACTGCCAGGATGTCAACAAGTAAACGCTGGGAACCAAAATGTTAAGGAAAATATAATCTAAACTATACATATAAAATGATGGGGTCTAAATTAGCTATTAACCACTCAAGAAAGAGCTTGGAGTCACTGTGGATAGTTCTCTCAAAACATTCACTCAGTGTGCAGCGGCAATCAAAAAAGCGAACAGAACATTGGGAATCATTGAAAAGGAATAGATACGACAGAAAATATTATATTGCCTCTATAGAAATCCATGGTATTCCCACATCTTGAATACTGTGTGCGGATGTGGTCACTCCATCTCAAAAAGAGATATATTGGAATTGGAAATGATTCAGAAAAAGTATGGAACAGCTTCCGTATTAGGAGAGATTAATGAACCTGAGACTTTTCAGCTCAGAAGAGACGACTAAGGGGGGGGATATGACCGGTGTGAAGGAAGTAAATAAAGAAACATATAAAACATGACTGGTGTGAAGGAAGTAAATAAAGAAGTGTTATTTACTCCTACTCATAACACAAGAACAAGGGGCCGTCAAATGAAATTAATAGGCAGAAGGCTTAAAACAAACAAACAAAAAGAAGTATTTTTTTCCCCTCACACAACCAGGACCGGCACTAGGGTTTCTGGTGCCCTAGGCGCCGGGCCACTTCAGCGCCCTGCGCGCGGGTCACGCAGCTCCAGCAGAGCCGCGGGACCGGCAGACCATCCGCAGATACGACTGCGGCAGCTCCACTGGAGCCGCCTGCCGCCCCCCCGGCAAAATGCCGCCCCCCCCTAATGCTGGCGCCCCAGGGGATAAATAGCGGTTTCCTGCCGCTGGGGTTGCTGGTGTCTCCTTGTCTCGGGGGTGGTGCCCTGGACCTCTGGGGGGGTGCGTCCAGGGAATGCTGCCGTGAGGTCGCTTATTTGTTTTTGGTGGCTGGGAGCGTGCGCGACTGACCCGGAGGTGGGGGGGCACCTGGGCTGCCCAGCTGCCGTCGGCGGCTCCTGACCCGGTGAGGTTGGGGTGCGGTGGGCCGGCGCATGCGTTGCTGCGCACAGCAGCGCACTGACCCCAGGGGCGCGCTGGGTTCTGCCGGCCTGCGGCTGCGACGGTAGGTGTTGCATGACCCCCAGAGTGGCGCTCCCTGACCGAGGTGCGCCCTGTTGCCTGCCTGACGAGGGGGGCCTGTTATAGCCCGCCAGCGGCGCCTGACCCGGGGGACACCTTGGGCTGTGCCGGCTGCAGGCAGCTGCTGCCGCCGGCAGCCCAACCCCTCCAGCAGCAGCCGCTGCAACCATTTAAAAAATTTGGGGGGGGGCGCCACTTTTTGGCACCCCCAAATCTTGGCGCCCTAGGCAACCACCTAGTTCGCCTAAATGGTTGTACCGGCCCTGCACACAACTCACAGTCAACCTGTGGAACTCTTTGCCAGAGGATGTTGTGAAGGTCAAGACTATAACAGGGTTCAAAAAAAGGATAGATAAATTCATGGAGGATAGGTCCAACAATGGCTATTAGCCAGGGTGGGCAGGGATGGTGTCCCTAGCCTCTGTTTGCCAGAAGCTGGGAATGGGTGACAGGGATCGATCAATTGATGACTATCTGTTCTGTTCATTCCATCTGGGGCAAGTGGCATTGGCCACTGTCGGAAGACACGATACGGGGCTAGACAGCTCTTTGGTCTGACCCAGTGTGGCCACTCCTATGTTCTTATGAATTTCATGACAACTTTGAAGAGATATTGGAGTACACTGCCTGGATTGCAATGACTTCCCATTAACAGAAATGTACACTATTTTCTATCCTAAACAAATCTTCTGTTACCAATTTGAAAAATAACTCATAGTAGGTTAGGTGATTTCTAAACAGATGGAGTTATAGTTTCTCCCATGAAGAGCATATAAAAATATGTATCTGAAACCTAAATTAAGATATGTAAGAACATTTTTAATATGAAACTATCTTCTCTGAAGGAAAAAAAAAAAAAACTGTTCTACTCCATGGAACCTGGTTAATCTTATTTTACAAAAAAACCGATCTCTTAAAAGGTCACTCATCAACTTTGAAGGGGCATGTACCTTACCATGCCTCATCTACGTGGGAGGATTTTTTTTTTAAATGTATACATATTATAAATAGTGCTTGATTCTGAAGATCACTGGCTGACAAACTTTTATTAAGCTTGCTATCATCATACCAAAAAATTGAAATCCAAGGGCATTACTTTACAATCAAAGTAACTTTCAAAGGGGAATTATTCCAGCTGGTTTTTTTGGGGTGGGGCGGGAGGGAGAGCTCTAGCTCTAATTACCCTTTCCATGTTTATTTTAAAAAATGTTTAGAGTTTTGTGCTAAACCATTCATATTATATTAAAAGCATAATGAGCTATTTCCCAACCAACTGAATGCACAGCTACCTAAGGCCAAATGTCATCAGCTAATCAGAAAAAAGCAGTATGCATTTTATTTTAAATTATATTTCTTTAGATTTAAAATATAAAAAGATACCTATCCAAGGCTCTAGACACTATGAGACAATAAAACCCCAGAAGCATTAAAGTAATCATTTTAACAGGAACACTGCCAGCCGGCCATTTACAGAATCTCCTTTCTATTCCTTTATTATTTTTGGAAACACTCCCAGCCCTTTCTAAACACCTTAACAGATGTCTTTGGCAGCATGTGCAGAAATTCACCAATCTCAAGCTTGAAGATTGAAGCAAGTTCCAGTATCTTGAAGCCTTCACAGAATGCCCTGCCTGCTGTTCCCACTCTTTAACGACAGGGATCCTGCTCAAGTGCCTCTGTTGACCACAGCTGTGGCAATATGGCCCTTGAAGACTGTTGATATTAAACAAATCTCTGTTCCATGGAATTTCACCTTTTTCCTTCGGTCCATTACAGAAACTTTATATGTGGCCCAGTAATTCTACTACACTATAACTTATGGGAATCCACAGAATAATTAATAATTCTGAATTCTTGGCAAAGATTGGAGAATAACTGTAAATGGTTATTTCCTCTTTCTTGTTCATTTGCCTTGAAGCTAAAATTAGTCTGATTTATCCTTAGCAGCACTATGATGAAAAGGTAAACACATTTTTCCAGTTGTCTCTATGCAGATTTGAGAAATACCACACGTACGTCTGAAAGTCCCTTTCACTCTTTTGATCCTGCAAATCAATGACTTGATACTCAGTAACTACAAATGAATAGATAGTGTTGGATTTAAGTTTAGTTATGACATTTTTATTAAATGGCTTTTAATTGCTTTTGTTTTCTCTCTTTGAATCTGTTGGTATTCATCGAAGCAAAGATTTGGGTGGAGTGGTGGACACGCTGGAGGGCAGGGATAGGATTCAGGGAGACTTAGACAAATTGGAGAAGTGGGCCACAAGAAACCTCATGAAGTTCAACAAGGACAAGTGCAAAGTCCTGCACTTAGGACAGAAAAACCCCATGCACTGCTACAGGCTGGGGACTGTTTGGCTAAGTAGCAGTGCTGAAGAAAAGGATCTTGGGGTTACGGTAGATGGAAAGTTGAACATGAGCCTACAGTGTGCTCTTGTAGCCAAAAAGGCTAATAGCATACTGGGCTGTATTAGTAGGAGTGTTGCCAGCAGATCGAGGGATGTGATTATTCCCCTCTATTCGGCACTGGTGAGGCCGCATCTGGAATATTGTGTCCAGTTTTGGGCGCCACACTACAAAAAGGACGTGGAACAATTGGAGAGAGTCCAGCGGAGGGCAACAAAAATGATTAGAGGACTAGAGCACATGACTTATGAAGAGAGACTGAAGGAACTGGGCTTATTTAGCCTGCAGAAGAGAAGACTAAGGGGGGATTTGATAGCAACCTTCAACTACTTGAAGGGGTGCTCCAAGGAGGAGGGAGCTAGGCTGTTCTCAGTGGTGACGGAGGACAGAACAAGGAGCAATGGTTTGAAGTTGCAGCTGCGGAAGTCGAGGCTGGATATTAGAAAAAACTTTCTGACTAGGAGAGTGGTGAAGTATTGGAATGGGTTACCTAGGGAGGTGGTAGAATCTCCATCTTTAGAGATATTTAAGGTCCGGCTAGACCGCACCCTGGCTGGGATTATTTAGGGAAAGTGGTCCTGCCTTTAGCAGGGGGCTGGACTAGATGACCTCATGAGGTCCCTTCCAACCTTTTGATTCTATGATTTAAATATTAGCAGCCTAGTCTCACTTTAGTTGGAGGCACCATGCATCAGAGTGTGAGCAGCTGCTTCTCCACCTCACTTCACCAAAAGCCCTCACCATTAAGGCATGAACTCCAGGTATTAGGTCAACCTAAAACCTAATCTTCCACCCATTACTACATTCCATACACCTCCAGCCCCTTTTCCCCATATTTCAGCAGCTATTTTATTAGCAGTCCTGCTGCAACCAAGAAACTCATACTGACTAAATACTTGGCTGGCAGCCAGAGGGGGCTGAAAGCAATTCTACCCGCATCTTCTTGCGGATTAAGTTTTATCCCAGCAACACTCAGCCACCAACAACCCAAGAAACATTTTATACAAAAGTGTCTCATGCCATATTGTTACATTCGAATTACCTCATGTTTTAGTTCAACCACAGTTCTTGACAGATTGGAAACTAGCTGTGTCATGTTGGTCAGCTGTGCTTGTAGCAATTGGATGGCTTCTGTTTGCCGCTGATCCTATGTTTAAAAAACGTTAGTTTATCCCCACATAGTTCAGTACGTGGGATTCTGCTAACATGCACCATACTATTTATCAAAGTATAATTCCATTTTATCCACAAAGGCAACAGACACTACATAGCCATAGGCTTATGAAAAATTCATTTACATGCTGACTAAATACAAAGAAAACACTTACAGTAGTTAGGAGATCTTATTGTATAATGCAGAAAGCTAATCTCTACACAGCACTTGAAACGGAGTAAAAGCAACATTTTACCTGCGTCAGATTTCTGCATGAAAAGCTTTATTGAAAATCTTTAGCAGTTCTAAGACTTCTAACTGCATCTAATAATCTTATGTAATACTATACCAATACATCCCACTATGATTTCTAACTATTCCCTTCTCTAAAGTGCATAACAAAAATGAAACCAATGTATCTTATTTATGATAAGTTCATTAAATGGGATTTAACATGTGTTCAGATAGCAATAGTTCAAAGACTTCCAGTGGAAGTCTGAATTCAATAATACTTGTGATATATTATTTAGAACTCTTAATTTTTCCCCTGAATTTCAACAGTTACCATAGCAACATAAATCATATTCCTCATAAGTCACTTGTCAAGAACTACATTTTGACAAGATTATGCTTAAAATGCTTAAGGACCTAGTGGAAATAGGAAGTTTAAAAAAACCTTGTGTTTAAAGTCTAATTGCTTCTATTAGATTGCATTGCCAATTGCTCTGCAAACTACGTTTGGGGTAGGAAGACTACTGAATCAATTTAAAGCATGCTCAAGCAGTTTCAATTTTCACCCTCTAAATATATTAAGGAAGGTACGCATATGTAAAAAAATACAAAAATGCAAGTCTGAGGCAAAGCCTTGTCTAAAGTGGCTGATATATAGGACTTCCCAGTATACTTTTTTTGTCCACCTTCCTTGTGTATTGTGCTTTCTGAAGGCATCAGTGTAGAAAACTTGGGGTCGGGAAGGAATTTTCCCCCAGGGCAGATTGGCAGAGGCCCTGGAGGTTTTTCACCTTCCTCTGCAGCGTGGGGCATGGGTCACTTGCTGGAGGATTCTCTGCCAGCTAGAGGTCTTCAAACCACAATTTGAAGACTTCAATAACTCAGACATAGGTTAGGGGTTTGTTATAGAAGTGGATGGGTAGGATTCTGTGGCCTGCTTTGTGCAGGAGGTCAGACTAGATGATCATAATGGTCCCTTCTGACCTTAAAATCTATGAGTCTATGAGAAAACAAAAAACTTTTGCTTAAACTTTCTAAAAAGAAATGTGACTTTTGGACTAAGACCCAGCCTGGAAGATTTCAGCTCAAACAAGTTTCAGAAGCTTTAAATTACTGAAAGCAGGAAGTTGGATTTGAAACTCTTATGCAACTATGACTATCTACAGGGGGTTCCGAGCCCCTCAAACACCTCTCACAGCATCTGTCAATTCATTCCTTTTCGAAGTGGGGTGACCTACATTTATAAGGATTGAAAATAAGAGTCCAAAAGAAGCAAGTGATCAGGTATGGATCTGTATAAAACACAAGGTAAAATTTTCAAAAATGCTTATGTGATTTAGAAGCAGAAGTGCTTAAATAATTTTTTAAAATGAGACTTGGAGGCCCTTCTGGAAAATCATATCCATCGCCTTCAGACTACTTATACCAGTCATTTATTTTTCTCAAAAAGTAAATTTAAGAAATTAAGATGGAAGGGAAAAGAGTCTGAGCTTCCCATTAATTTACAGAAAAAGAAATCACCTAAAATTTAATTACAGAATAACTACAAAATGAAAAATGGGAGGACATTGAATAGAAAAATATCAGATCTGCAGCTTTTACATAGTTGTTTTAGAGTAACAAAACATTACTATTTCTAAAGATTTGTGCTCAGTCCAGTCACTAAACAAAGTTTAAAAATACCGACATTGTCCTTGTAAGCTTTTACACATTCTTGAGAATCTCTTCGTTAAGATATACTGTCATCTACTTCTAAACAGAAGCAATTTGTACCTGCTCTTCTGCTATTCTTGAAGTGTTCTGAAGCTTTACTATAGTCTTATTGAAAGCCTTCTGCATTTCTTCCATTTGCTTTCGGTACCTATAAAATTAATTGGGTTCCATATTAAAGACTACAATTTCACAGACTGTCACCACAGCACCTTCCTCCATTCATCTAGTACTAACTTCCTCTCTGCTCTCGCCCACATTCTCACCAGTTTTAGGGTGAAAACCCCTCCCTCCTTTGAAGTTTCCCACCATCTGGAACAACTTTGCTGTTTTCCTGTCTTTATTTGTTTAATTCTCAGATAACGCTTTTTTAAAAACTTTTTTTAGGAGCCAAATTAAAGCCTACTTTAATATTAAAAGAGTTAGCAGTGGGCTGTATGCCAGAAATGTATGGAGTGGGAAGGTGCTTCTGCTACTTACTGTTGGTGCTGATTAATAGTGACTCACAGGAAGCAGCATTAAATAGCACTAAGCAGAAGATTGTGGTCAGTAAGCATGGTTATGGGAGCTACAATATATGGGGATATACCTATCTCGTAGAGCTGGAAGGGATGCTTAAAGCTTTTTGAGTCCAGCCCCCTGCCTTCACTAGCAGGACCAAGTACTGATTTTGCCCCAGATCCCCAAGTGGCCCCCTCAAGGACTAAAGTCACAACCCTGGGTTTAGCAGGCCAATGTTCAAACCACTGAGCTATCCCTCCCCTCTACAGAGCATTCACCCTTCATACCTTAGGGTGAATGCATTGCAAAAAGCCTTCAGTGTTGAGGCAGCAGAAAAAAGAAGCAATGCAAACATTTACAGCTATAGCCTTTACTAAGAAAGGATTCTGTAATTAGTTTATGACAAGAAGATTTACGAACCTTTACTGACATACATGCATCAAAACTAACTATTATTGAATAGTTACACTAAAGTCATTAAAATCTGCAGATTGTGTTCCCCTCCCTATCCATCTCTTTTTAAGACACAAACATAGGAGTTTAATATTACTGTATTAACCAAAAAGGAATTACATGCCACCATAGACTGTCACACTTAGTAAGGGAAATTATTAAGGCCTGGATGCTTCTGCAACTGACTGAAGGGGCAGCAGGATCAGATCCTACTCTGGAAGGCTTTCAGAAGGCTTAGTGCACATCCTCTAGGCAATACATATACTCCTTAAAAACGGAGCACTGTGTATTCTGCAGCAGAATAAAATTCAGTGGCAGCTTGAGATACATAGGGAAAAATTCAGATACAGAAATCTAAACTTTTGGCAGCTTCTACCAATGGTCAGTTATTGCTGAATTGTCTAAAAAAAAAAAAAAAAAAAAAAAGAAAAACACACCGAACTTTACATTGCTGATCATTTACTCAAATACATGTTAGCATGTTGCCTACAGATTTTTCTAATAATCAGCTGTGTCGTGTTAAGCACATTTTAGACATGATAAAGGTAGATTTTTATAATTTATTAGGAGTCTTACCTTTGACTAAGTTCTTCTAAATAGCGGCTGCTGAGAGACATGTTTACTTCCAGGGCTTTAATACGATTATTAAGTCTCATAAATACAGACTCCTTTTGATTAGATCCATGAACAAGATTTCCATTAGTATAACCTAGATCTGTGGAATTCTGCAATTCAGCATAGAAATCTGTAGCCATTCTCTGCTGTCCACCAGAAACAGGAATAGCTAGAAAAGCTTCTTCAGTTGTTTGCTCATCATATTTTATTTCGGTTGATGCAGAAGATTCTACCACAGGAGACAGTACTTTCTTCTGCATTTCTGAAGCACTCACTTTTGCTTCCCCAACATCATTGCCTACTGTAGCTATTGTATATTCAGGCTGTGGTACAGTCTCTGTAGGTTTTGAGAGGATCTGGACAGAATCTGTCTCTCTTGTGCTGATCTCCTTGAATTCACTGACGTTTGTTTCAGAGACCACAGAATGTTTCTCAGAAACAGAACTCTCAGCTTTCTTTTCTGCTTCAGTATGTATCTCAACAGTATCCTCTTGGGGAATTATCTGGGAAGTTAACTGTGCTGTCTCATGTTTTGTAGGCTCCAAGGAGACCTCCATTGTAGATAATGGCTTAATTTCAGAAGTAACTTCTAAGGGGAGAGATTGAGAAACAGTCTGAGGATGACTGGGTTCCAATTCAATAGAATCTATAGTCTGGTTAGTGATATCCTCATGGAGTACACTGCTTAAGTCACTTGCAATAGTAAATCCAGGTACTCTCCCTGTAATTTCAGGGTCTAGTTTCTCAGGCAGAGACTCATCTATTGAAACATTTGAAGATTCTGTTGGAACTGGTTGTGAATGCTGAATGGTAACAGAGTAATCCCCTTGCTTGCTCTCAGAAGTTTTGCTACGTTGTCGATGAACAGCTTCTGCAGCTGAACACCACTTATAGAGATATTCTGAAAAGCTAGAAATACAACAAACCGTCACCAGCTCACAACAATAGATTTCTGTCTCAGATTCAAACCATGTTGATGTTTCTTCCTCTTGTTCATCACTAGGCAGCAGGGTCACCGTTGACTGACTTGGCTCCTCTTCATACTCTTGAACTAGCTGAACAATGGGGCTCTCCTTTGTTAATTCCAGGACTAATTGTTCCTTATCTACTTGTGGTAGCTCTGTAGTTACAAGCCTACAAACAGAAGTTAAAATAAGCACAGGCTATAGATTTGTAGGATATGGTGGTAGTTGTAAAAAAAAGAATGCATGAAAGTGATGCTCAGGAAAAACTAATATCAGTTAATAAATGTCAGAAATTGTAATGGCTCCTGCTTATACTATTAAATAAATTACTGATTTATCTCTGCAATACATCTCAATCCTAACTTGGTTTACTATTCCTGACTATTCCAGACATAAGCTTCTCTTGAACAAAAATTGAGAACTATGCCAAATCACATAGTGGCTTTGTACCATGGACAAATGTCAATTTGGAGATCACTACATTTATTTTCATGTATCAAGATACATATTTTCTAGGTTTGTTCCTCAAACTGAAGACCCATAGAACAGCGTATCAATTGCACAGAACCTGCAGAACCTGGTCTTTCCTATTAGAGCCAGTTCTACATGGGACTGAGTAGAGGTACCCTGCAACAATAAGGCAGAGCAGAAATCAGATCCAGAGAAACTTGGCTATGGGCTGGGAAGAAAGAAGAGGAGAAGAAGAAATCCAGGCTTGGTTCCAAAGCAGACCTCAATTCCAAATTGTTGTAATTAATGGACAAAGAATAAGTTGCTTAGAGTCTGATCTGAAGTCTCAATATGCCAAGGAAGTATTAAATTCCTTAATATTCAAAAATTAAAAAAAAAACTCAACAACAGCTTTCCTAGCCTCCAAAATATACAAGTTTGTTTGCAACAAAAGCAAACATGACACACATGTATGGAGTGCAATTCACATGTGACAAGCTAAGATACGAACCCAGGGACCAGAAAAAAAGAAAGTGAATTAGTCTAATGTGTTGCCTACTCCCTCTGGCCTGAATTTTTAGAAATTTTATATTTTCTAAGAATATTGTCCATTATTTGTAAAACAATCTAATCACAGCCCTATGGTTTTGTTCAACTGTTTCAGTGGTCACAGAAGACAGTTTGAACCAGAACCTTTGACTTCCTGTTTTTTTTTGTTTTGTTTGTTTTTTAAAAGTACAGTACACTGGTTTCATTGAGTCAAGCAAGTAGTAATTTAGCTTTTCCTGGAAAAAATCACTTTATACATATACTTTCATGCAGTGAAGACTATTGCAATACACAGTAACTACATTCTGAAAACTGTCAACAAATATGAAAGACATGAACCTCAAGTATGTTAAAGTCAAGCCCAAGTATCTGTATAGGCAAGGTTTCAACCAATGCAAGTGCATCTACATTAGGGTTTTCTAGTATAAACGAGGGCCGAAGTCTAGCAGTCTGATGCAGAAGATTTCAAGTCATGGCCAAGCTCTATCTCATTAGAACTAAATTTAACACACAAAATCACTTACTCTTGTGAAGGAAGAAGGGTTGGTTCAGGCAGTTTTGGTGCATCTGTTGAAGTGGCAGTGACAGCAGCAACAGTGGTATTTTCAGACATACTGTTATTTCCTATTAAAGTATGTGGAACCACAATCAAATTAATATAAGCAGCTTCCTGAGAGCTCCATTAATACCACAGAAGTCAACAGGAAGGAAGCATAAAAATGGGTGAGGAAACAGAAAACATTAATACAGTATGCTCAAAAAACTGAATTCTCATTAACCAGGCATATTTATTTTCTCCATAAACATTTGTTTAGTAGCATTAACAAAGGAACCACACTAAAACAAGATACCGATTCTCTATGTTTACATTTAGATGAACTGGACACCTGTTGATGTGGTTTTGCATAATGAAAGATGTGCTTAACTATTTGTATGGAGAGGAAAGATAGTTTTTTTAGTCTCTATAACTAAGGTTGTGGAAAGCTACAGGCTAAAGACCACATCAGGCAGATTTTGACACAAAGAACAAAGGTATCTGGACCAGTATGCAGAACCCTATGCTATTTAATCCATCAATAATAGTCACAGAAATCACAGTAGCATCTTTCTTCTAGTCAGGAGGGTGAGTTTATGGTGGCAGCAGTATGGGGAAAGAAATCACAAAAAAGGAGAGATAACACAGTCTTCTGTAACTGTTGTTCAAAGTGTGTTGCGCAAGTCCATTCCATTCTTGGTATGTGTACACGCTGTACAGAATCATTTGAAAATTTTCCCTCAGCGGTACCCACATGGTGAACTGGTAATGAGAGTGCTTCATTATGAAATCAGATATTTTTTGTGATCTCAATAAATTGCCACATCTTAAGTCACGGGCTGCATAGCAGGATCCAGGGAGGGAACAACAGAAGCCAGGGTGGCCACGTAAAGCTGCAGCTTTTTGAGATATCTGAGTTGGCGTGCAGGTCTAAAATTAGACCTCCTTTGGCTTTCAGGATTAGAAATAAACAGGATTAGAACCCCTTCCCCCCCAAGACACTGCAGCGCCTCCTCTGTGGCTCCAACCCAAAGGAGACAACCTACTGGATGAGGAAACCCTTGAGAGAGTGGTCCCTAAAGAGAGAGGCGGAGGGAGGGGTACAAACAAATTGCACAGAACTTAAGACCCATTGGTCTGAAGTAGGCAGGGATCAAGCACTAAGAAGCTGTAAACTGGCATGGCATCCTTGAGCCATCCATCAAAATGCTTGTTTCGCAACCCCTGGGTGTCTAGATCAGGGGTGGGCAAACTACGGCATGCAGGCCAGATCCAGTCCCTCAGGGCTTTGTATCCGGCCCCCGCTGCTCTCAGAAGAAGCCCCAAGGCAGGAGGGCAGAGGGCTCTATGCATTGCGCTTGCCTCCAGGCTCTGCCCCCCCGCAGCTCCCATTGGCCAGGAACTGAGAACCATGGCCAATGGGAGCTTCAGGGGAGATACCTGGAGGCGTGGCAAGGGCAGCACACACTGACCCCTCTGCTCCCCTCCCACAGGGGCTACAGAGCTTCCTGGAGCAGAACAGGGCTGGGGACAGGGCTGCCACCCTGGAGCCACTTGCTGGGCCAGAGCCCAAACCTCTCCTGCACCCTGCCCCAAGTCCCCTGCCTGCACCTCACACCCCTCCTGCACCCCAACTCCCTGCCCTGAGGCCCCTCATACACCCTACACTCCTACCCCGTCCTGAGCTCCCTGCTGCACCCCGCACCCCTCCTGCACCACAACCCCCTGCCACGCCCCGCACCCCTCCTGCATCCCAACTCCCTGCCCTGAGCCCCTCCCACAGTCCGCACCCATCCCCCACCCCTGCCCTGAGCCTTATCCTGCACTTTGCACCCCAACCCCCTTCCCTGAACCCCCTCACACTCCGTGCCCCTCCTCTGCCCCAATCCCTCGCCCTGAGCCCCTTCCTGCACACCGCACCCCCTCCCACACTCTGCACTCCCTCCCACACCCCAAACCCTTGTCCCGGCCCTGCATACAATTTCCCCACGCAGATGTGGCCCTCAGCCCAAAAAAGTTTGACCATCCCGGTCTAGATGGAGCAAGCATTGATGTAGAAGTCAAAGGACATAAGAGCTTGTGTCTATAACCTCTATTTTTCACTCTTTGCAGATTCTGATGAGCAGCGGGAGAGTAATGGTGGGTCTGCCGTGCGAGAAAGTTTCCTGGGTGGAGCAGGAGCGTACAATCCCCAAAACTTTAAAATCATTCCAGAATCTTTCCACTCATGGAGCCTAAAGTCTGTCTACTCCAAAAAAGTGAGGACCCTTTAAAGGACATGTCTTGAATTGTTTGTTGAACCTCATGCAGAAACCCCAAGGACTGCAAGCAAGAGCTCCTGTGCATGGAAACTGCAAAAAAACCTTAACAACCGAGTCTGTAATATCTAGTTCAGCCTGAAGCAAACTTTAGTATGGATTTCCCCTCATCAACTAAAGAGAACATCTGTCTAGTATCGCCAGCAACATGTCCTTAATCTTTAAGGAGAAGTCTCAGACGTTAAAATCACAATGTTCCAAAAGAGATTGTTGGCTGGCAGTCCTGAGTTGCGAAACCAACAGAAGCCCACAGCTCCTTGTGATCTGCCTCTGCCTTTCCTGTTACTAGGCCTAATACCAGACTGAGGACCAGGCAGCTCCTGGCAAGTAAGACTCCCCATGCATCTGCAAGTACACAGAGAAGGAACAACTTATGTAGGACATAAAACCGAGGGGAAATCCCCACAGGTTTCAAAATGACCACTGAGCTGGTAGTGGGTCCCAGTGATTCTCTGGCCAGACGCCCAATACCATTCAACCCAGAGGATCTCAAAGGCAACCAAGGGGAGTAATAGAGTGACTGGTTCCAAGGTTAGGAAAAGTAGGAACCAGTCTCTCATTCAGAGGACAGCGAATCACCCTCTGCCGACCAAGAGAGGTGCTGCCCGTGATGATGTCCAAGACCAGTGCTGAGTTGGCAAAGAATGTAGAGAAGTCAACATTGCAGGTTTCCCCTTCGACAGTACTGATGGGTAGGAAGTCTGAGGCACAAGAGGTTGTTGCAGTATAAGTAATGCACCAATGATACTGGCACCCCTCCATCTGCCAGTACCAGGAGCGCTATCTGCTGCACTGCCACGGATACTGGTATCAAAAGGCTCAGCAGTTCTCTCACTGGCACAACCACCTCTGGCCTGATCAATACCAAGATTGTCTTAGGTCACTGTGTGGTACTGCAGACGCAGAAGGGTCCCTTTGGGTCCTGGACTCGATGGTACTTGCCTTGGTGCCAGAATCAATGGTGCCAGTTTCCATCATACCAGAGCAGAGGAATGCTTAGGTTTCAGCTGTACTCTACTCCCTATATTTAGAAGATTTAGGGCTGGCCATCTTTCTCTCTCAGTGGTCTTATGCCTCGTTTTAGGTACTGGGGAGGGTGAGCAATGCCAGGTCTGGGACACGATAGGAAGTGCACGCCTAACGGACACTGAAGCACCCAGTGCCAATTCAGGACGGCTAAGCTCTAGTACAAAAGATACAGGATTTGAACCCAGGTGACTGAGGCATCCTTAGTACTGAGAAATGGAAACCCCAAAACTGGGAACTGAAGGTAACTAATCACATCCATACTAAGTAGTACTGATCAGCTATAAATCTAGAAAACTATTTGCTGTACAATGATTTTACAATGAACACATAAAGCATTTGCTAGGGCAGCCAAACAATTTTAACACCACCACAGGCAGTAAGAAGGAAGTGAGGGGTCTCTGAGATAGCTGGGCCCTTTATACCAGTATGTGATGGCAGAGGTGCTCAAACCACCTTGACCGATACCACAGAGAAGAGTTTCCGATGACTGTGCATGAGACACATGCACTCCAAGTGATTGCATGTGTGCATTCCACTCTTGAACTACTCTGCACTCAGGTAACCCAAGTCCTTAGGAGAAATGAAGGTGGGAAACAAGGAATCTATAACATGTTTAAAATCCTGCATCTTTTAACAAATTAACAAAATTATGCATCTAAGGAAATAACATTTACCTTCAGCTTCAGAAATCTCTTCTGTTTTTGCTCCAAGTATATTAGCAGCAATATTCACCATATTTAGAATGGCATCTGAACAAAAACACGACTGATCAGAGAGGACATGACCAGAAATCCTCACAGAAATGTGTACTATTATCTACCCATTGATTTGCACAGATTAACTTTGGATCCATCCATTTTTTTTTTCCAGTCCAAACAAGTCATCTATTCCCTCCTACTTCCTCTTTATTTGTCTCATCATAAAAAAAAAATGGTTGGGTTTTCTGCTTGACATAATTTCAAATATAGGTTTCTAGGTTATTTTGCAAAATTATGCCAAATCTTTACCAGTGGGGCTCTCAATTAAAAAAGGCTTATCCTGGCTTCCAACCATATTTAAAATAGGAAGTTGTAAATATACATGTTTTACTTCAAGAATGTGTGTGGACAGGAAAGGCAATTAAAATGTTTCCTAAACAACATGCTGCTAACATATTTCCTAAATAATATGGTGGTGGCAGTAAAGGTCCTACTACACTGAGGCAAAATGTTCCTCTATCTGAACTGAGAAACATTGTTCTTCACTTTTTCCATGAAAGCAACTATCAAAGCTGGTGGAAGGTTATAGATCTTTTTGTAGCTATTGATTCAATACAGGACCACAATGGATAAGAGATCTACTATAGACTGCAGAAGAGTTCAGAGAAGCAGAATTCCAGGTAAGAGTTTTTGCTATATTAGTATTGAATTGGTTTTCTACTCTTGAATCTTGTGCTTCCAGCACAAGACAGGTGGAAATTCCTCTAGCACTCAAAAAAAATTCAGTCCTTTGAGTCAATGGTAGATTAAGCTCAACTGTCAATGCCTCTATGTCCTCTAGAATATTTTCAGCTCCCCGATGAGATAGAAGGAAAGAGTTCCCTGAGGTGAAAGCATAAATAAATGGCTCAAGCAGGCTAGAACCAAAAACTATTTCCTTTTTTACGCTGATTGCCTACCCATCCTATCAAGTGATATCTTTACAGAACCAGAATTACTGAAAAGTATTTGGGTTTTGGTAAGATTGATTAGACTAGTGCTTTTGCAGTCTAAAAAGCTCGAGAGCTACACTCCTGAACACCATGAATTTTATCTGTTCATCAAGGTTTTTATTCCAGGCTTACCACTGTAGTTGCTGAATGCCTTAAGAGATCATAACCAACATTGGTTCAGATTTTAGATCTGAGCTGACCTGATTCCTTGCGGCAAGTAAAACAGAGGAATGAGAGACAACTGAAGCTGTTCCGTCAATCTTCCAGATGATGAGAAGAGAAGGAGCGAGAGCACAAGAGCTACCTGCCCTGGTCAATATGGCCAGAGAGAATGCAAGACAGCTCTTATAATCATCCAAATCCCTAATCAAATTTCTGATGCTTCCCTCCTTACCCTTCATATAACTAGGAGGCTCTACTGTTACATAGATATTAGCCTCACTGCTTGAGATTAGAGATGGCATTGTACTAGATTGACTAAATGGAGGCCGCTTTTGTCACTCTTACATTTGCCCAAGCACAAGCTTCACAAAGGTTTTCAAAAAAAGAATGCAAATTATCCCAGAGTACTGGTCAAATGGCAGTCTCAATAACAGACTACTAGCCAAGACGATTTAAGAGTTACTGAGTGCTTAATGGCTATATAGTCACTGATTTCTAAACAGACTTTGGCATACTAAACACACTATAAAAACATATTTGACATCCATTAAAGAAAGTCACTGCACTTCTCACACGATCAAAGCTGTAGTTGTATTAAGTTACAAACAACTGTATTTGCATATATAGCATCATATTTTAAAGTACTTTATCAACACTATTATGGGTATGGGTAGCTCAAGACTAACGACTGGTAAAAGGATAAATGGGGCAGCATCAGGAAAACTAACATGCTGCTTTTCAAGTTGAAAGCCCAACATTATTTGGCACTTTAACATTTATTAATATACTGTTTGGAATGTATTCCTTCCCACTAAAATATTGTGCAACATTCCTGGACATGACCTTTTTAAACTTAAGCCACAGCTACATTCTAGGAAAAACTGAAAGCAAGCATTACAAACTTGTATAGTGTGGGATTAAAAAAAAAAGTTTGCCAATGCAAATACAAGACTACTAACCTGTTTGAGCACTATGCAGAAGTAATATTCATTGTGCATGCAGAAGCCAGATCACTAACCTTGACGGACAGGAACAAGCTCAATGAGGCAACAATTATTCCAGAAGGGTTGGATGACTGGTGCTATTATCTTAAAATAATGCGGCTGAAGTTGAGGACTCCCATTAAAACTGAAGTAGTGCCATGACTAGTCACCTTAGTCCACTAAAACTCACTTATTTTCAGAAGATTAGGTACAGTCACCCAGATTAAATGAAACTGGTTAAAGAGGAAGAATGTGAGAAGAAGTGCCTGAGCCCCCTCAAAAGCAGACTTGTTTAAGAACGGATAAAGAAGCTATGCTATGCACATAAAGACTCTGGCTCAGAGACATATAGTGGTTCTCTATTCTTTCCCTTTAGCCAGGTGCTCAGGCAACTCTATCCTCTTTAATAATCAAGGTTCTACTGCACTGTCAACAAAACAATTAAGACTTTTAAAAAAACAGTCACATTCAACTTTTCATTTATTTAGGTTAACATGCTTATTGCTCTGATACTAAAAGAAAAGGACTGAGTAAAATTTTCAAAAATGCTTTAAGTGTTTTAGGAGTTTAAATCTTATTTACAAAAGAGACTTAGGCACTTCGTCTCAATCTGCTCCTAAGGCATTTATGAGTTTGAAAATTCTCCCCTAAATCTGAATTACAAAAGCATGATGTTTCCCATTATTTAATGAAATAAATGTCACAATAAAGTGGAATCTCACTTTCATATAAAATAAACCATTTTATTAGTGGATAGCATTATGAAAGTGTTCTGAGAAACATGCAATTATACTCACTAGTAGCAGAGCCAAGGAGATTTTTTGAAGATTTTTCTTCTCCTGTATTGTAATCCAACGGATAATCTGTTTAAAATGAAAGAAAATATTGTTGCAACAACAGAAAGTTACATGCCTTATGAACAGTGAAAATACACCTCAAGGTCTAGTGCAGGGCCAGCGCTTCCATTTAGGCAGCCCAGGCAATTGCCTAGGGCGCCAGGATTTTTGGAGGGCAGCATTTTGCCGCGGCGGAGTGGCAGGCGCTCCGGTGGACCTGCTGCAGTCATGCCTGCGGAGGGTCCTCTGGTCCCGCGGCTCTAGTGGACCTGCCGCCGGCACTCCTGCAGACGGTCCGCTGCTCCCGCGGCTCCAGTGGACCTCCCGCAGGCACAACTGTGGCAGCTCCACCAAAGCCGCGGGACCAGCGGACCCTCCGCAGGCACGACTGCGGCAGCTCCACCGAAGCCGCGGGACCAGCGCGCAGGGCGGCGAAATGGCCATGCGCCTAGGGGGCTAAAAACGCTAGCGCTGGTCCTGGTCTAGTGTTTGAGTTATATGCAAAAAGTCTGACAAAGTAAAAAACCAAACAAACACTTCACTTTACTGTAAATCAGGGTTAAAAGGACATGGATATTGTCAATGAGTCCACTGGAGTATCAGGTTGTAGGCACTGAAGCCAGAGGAGTCTAGGACCTCAGATCTCTCCCCTCACTCCCTTAACCCAGGGAATAAAGGCACAGCAAACCACAAATCTGGTTAAAAAATGGATTTCAACAAGACACGGGAAGTACAAAACATGGGTATCCCTTTCAGGGCTGAGTGTAAGGCAAGAGATACACCTCTGGAAGTCTCTGCAAGCCTCAGGGCCTGAGACAGTGGACTCCGGGGACATGGGAGTAAGCTATTAGTGATTTACACTACATCTTAAACTAGGCTAAAGAAATGTCTAAGCCTGAAGACACGACAGGATGAGTTCCATTATCCCTCTGCAGCAGCCAAAAAGGAACTGAGACAGTTGAGCAGTGCAGTCCCTTTTTATAAACTGCAAGGCAGTTCTGCAGGTTCAGAAGGAAGCTCTTGCAGGTAACTCCTATGAAGTAAGATGACTAGATTTTCAAAGTGAAAAACTTCAACATTTCTGATTGGGGAGGGGAGTGAAGAAGCCGGAGCTACTCCCTGAATGTTTTGGAAGCTGGGCTCTAGGAAGAGAGAGCATGCCTACACACTTCTGTCTTCCTCAGCCAAGTAAAACCTCTTCCACACTTCTCTTCCCTTTAAGAATGAAAATGGGTTGCTTCAGCACACGGCTGAGTGAAAGAAGTCAATGTTTACTCCAAATACATTCTTATTTTCCTTCACGGTATGTGCAAGGCCAGCTTTGTCTCTTCCTTCCCTCACCATTCTCTTTTATTTATGTTCCTGTGTCTTGCCTCCTTTCAAAACTTAACTCACTTTTGTTCCCCTCTGTCCCGCAAGAAGCCAGGGCTTGCATCTGAAGCAGAGGTAATCACAAGTATGGTTGCCAGCCCAGAGTGCATCAGTAACCACCTGAAGTCAGAGCATGTCTGTCACCATGTGAATCTATGTATGGATGAAGGACGGCTTGAGGATTCACAAAGGGAGAAGCATGCTGACAACATCCAAGCTAACAGGTCTGGGGAGGATGGCTGGAGGTGTATATATGCTCAGCCAGCCTACTGTAATTCTCACCAACTCAGACAGTAGTGCCCAAAAGTGAACAATCTGCAGAGGTTTATAATGAACAGTAGGTTGTATAAGGCCTAATGGGATGTTCGAACAGGCCTTGAAAATGGGCACATAACTCAGATTCATGGACTAAGGCCAGAAGGGACCATCATATCACAAGCCACAGTACCTCACCCACCCACTCCTGTAACAGGCTTATAACCTATAGCACATTCCTGATTTTCTGGCATATTTTAGTTCATCTTCATCCTTAACTTCAGAATAAAACATTCAACACAGGCAGGGGAAAAATACTAGCTATTACCAAGTACAGAAGGTATGTTTGATGACTAACAAGCATCAGTTACTTCTGTTTGCTTACCATAGTCTTCATCAAACAGCTCCTGTCGTTCTGATTGGTATTGAGAGTCAGCAATTTCTTCATATTCTTCAACCATACTAGTGCCAAACACCCTATAAAACATTTAATTGAAATGGAGTGCAAAAATCTAATTGCTGTACTTACTGCCATAAATATGTATTAAGTAAGCAATGCTTATCCTCTGTTAGCCAGTCAGCAAACTGATACCTTCCATAAGCTGACTAAACTCCCTTCCTTTGAAACAAAGTCACTTACAAAAAATAATTTGTTAGCACTCTGCGAGTGTTGCATTTATAACCAAATCCTGCCGCTAATTCCTCCAAAACATTTCCAAAAAATACCTTTTCCACATCTATACAATTGGAACTTTCATTCAGACCCTTATCCTTAATCTTGATTAATGCATCCTCCTCCTCTGGCCTCCCTGATGCACACAGTCCCATCCTCTTCCCCACTTCCATGCAAAATGCAGATTTTAAGACCACATTCTTTGCTCAACAGTGACCATGTTGTTTGATCTTTGAATCCCTCCACTGGCTCCATTTTCCTACATTATCTTCTAGCTTCTTGTCCTCATGTTCAAGGCTAGCTCAAAGGCCATGGTGTATGGTTCTGGCTTACGGTGCCAGAGGTCCCAGGTTCAAAGATTGAGAAAATAAAGTCTCCTAATCTTTAGGATTTTCAAGGGGGTATGAGGGGCTGTTGCTTGTACCTTTGTGAATCTAGCCCTAGATATCTCAAAGAAAAATTTGTTGGGCAAGAGAACCTGCAAACATGGGACTGACTCTATAGACTAGTGGCTCGATCACTCACCTGAGAAGTAGACGACCCAAAATCCAGTCCCCTGCTCAAATGACTTTTTAAAATTATTTATCCATAGTGGAACAGCTTCAACAGGAGACACTGAGGGAGCCCAATATCAGAATAACCCACAGCCCAGTGATTAGGACATGCACCTGAGAGATGGCAGTTCCCAGTTCAAATCCCTTCTCCTCAGACAGACAAGGGACTTGAACTAAGGATCTCCCACATCCCAAATGAGTACCATAACTACTGGACTAAAAGTTTGAGGCTGTCCTCCTCCTTGCCGCTTCAGCTGTTTTGTGTAAGCTCACCTAAACAGCCGAAGCTGGTAGGCAAGGGCTGAGCATCATTAACAGATTGGGCCCTGCAGGTGAGTGAAGTGAAGGAACACCCATCTTTCCTTGGTCCATGCATTGTTTTAGGGGTTAAGATGTCTGTACACCTGGTGTAGGACAGCAGAGCAAATGATGAAAGGCATAAACATAGGCTTCTAGGGAACTTTTAATGCAAAAATTTAGGCACCAAGTAATTTTAAGTGCCTTCAAGGTACAGGGGCAGCTGAATCGAGGGGTTGCGAATCTTAGTAGGGCCTGATTCTGGGATTTAGGTACCCAAGGCGGCCATTAGGCATTTAACTCCTTTTATGAATCTAGCCCCTAATACTGGCCACTATCAAAGACAGTATGATACTGGACTAGATGGAGCTCAGTAACTGCCAGACTAGATCAGACCTATATGTTTCCTAAGGCCTTTCATAGTCCTTCCCCTCCTTGCTTACCCACTCACTTGTTTTATTGTATTACACACCCCATCCTTTGTTCTGCCAATTATGTCAGCCTTGAATGCCTTTGTCCACTTCTACAAACATCGCTGCCTTCTATCATGCTGCTACTTAATATGGAACACTTGAATTAGTCCATAACACTACCTTTTTTAAATAAAAAAGTGTTCAGCGACTTGGCAGCACCACTATGCAGCAGCTAATCTATGTAACTTGTTGATCTTATAAGCAAACACTCTGCTAATGAATTTCAAAAGGAATAAAGCTACTGAAAGCTCAAACTTGCATTTTTCAGTTGTCACTAGAAAACGTTACTGCAGTGCTGCAAAAGTAGCTAAAGAAAACTTTCAGCTTAAGTGTTTCATTCTATATTACCTTATAAGGCTTAGAGGACAAAAGTGTTCTGATCCAAAATGTGATACCAACTCCACCTAAAGAATAAGAAGTATTCAAAATGGAAGACCAGCAAAGAACCATCAAGTTAAACCTCCATTCGACATATCCATACCAGTTTTCAATCTGCAAGTCAGATTTATGTAAGTGATGTGCAGATTACTCATTACAGAAAGGTTCTTGGAAAGCTTTATTCTTGCCATGCATTAACACGCAGAGCCACAGATTATACCCAAGCCCTATGCATTCAACATTCAGAAGGGAGATTGCTAACCTTTATGTACTTGATGAACATCTGAAGCAAGAGAAAGGAAAAGAAAAAAAAAAAAAAGATGTCAGTACAAAGGCCATGCCACAGGCAACTAGAATTTTTTTTTTTTTTTTTTAAATAAGTACTATCAAATGCACAAAGAAATAAGATGCAAAGGATAAAGCTGCAATACTACATCATTTGCTTTAGGTAAACCTAGATTTACTTTAGCCCTCAGTTTGCAGACAGAAAGGAATAACATGCACAGAAATCTTTGTTTCTATTAAAATCGGAAGATACAGTCAGATTCCAAATTTTCTATTATAGAATGATAAAAAAAATTTGATATGCCAGACAGAATACTGAAATGAATTAAGCTAAAAACACGTGATGATTAAGTTGGGGTGGAGGGGAAGCATTAAACAGCCTACTGAAAGATGAGAACTTTTAGAAGAAATAATTTAGTATGTACTTTACACATACTGTAACTGTTTTAATTTCAATATAACATGTTCTGTTTTACAAAAATATTTCTAGGGGAAGATAGGTGATAAAGCAGCTGAAGATCCAATGAGAAAGTTTTAGCCACTACTATATTTATAACATGCTAGCAAACTATATTCGATATTATAAAAGCCAATACATTCCAAGAACAATTAGTACTTTTAGATTTCATGGGTTTTGGACCATAATATTTAAGGCAGAACAATATATACAAGAGATTTAAAAAAAAATCTCTAGTATCTAGCACACTTTTGGTACTTTACTAACAGATAAAGTCACAGTTCTGGCTATACTGATTAGGCTATTAATTAAGCCAGCAGGCAAAGCAAAGAGTCTTTATCTTGTCATTCTACAGACTCATGCAAGATTCTTTGGGGGTGTAAATATGCAATTAACAGTTGAAGAGTAAAAGATTTGGATAGTTATCACAGATTACAAGTTAAATCACTCCCACATCATTAGGAAAATAGATTGCTTATTTTTAATGGTACAAGCCAATTTTTACAGAAATTCAGCAATTTCAAGTGATTGCATTTCCTTGGACGGTGCCAAAGTTTAACTTTTATAAAAAATTTAATAGTATTGTGATAGAATTTTAAAAAAGGGTATCAAGTAAATTACTATGACAACATTAAAAAGATGTACTATATCTTTAACCAGCTATCATCTAAAACACAGGTTCAAAGGAGAGAGAGAATGCTAAATGAAGGCTAGTATGCTTCAAATAATTTTTGAAGGAGTTGCATTAAATTGCTGCGGAGAATAGCAAATCAAAATCCACACTGTTTCCATTCAAGTTGTGTTACTCCAGAAACCCCTGCAGTACAAGTATATTTGAACTGCACTTAAAGAATATGAAAAAAATCAAATGAAAATAGAAAGCTGTTCTCAGATTTAATGTTTATTTATGGCAGTTACATGCTCACTTTTATTAGTGAAAACAAATATTAAGCATGCAAATGCATCAAATAATGTTGTTTTGGATGCTCAGATGAGATGTTAACTAGAGAAAAAAATTGTCCTAAAAAAAATCAAAAAGCAAGTATTTGGAAGCATAAGTATCCTTTTCAGAACAAAAGCAACTTGCAATTGTACCATTACATTATCTTCATTAACTATGAGAGGATTTCTAAATAGGCTAAATTTCACGTTTTCCTGAAATCTTAAATAAAGTATTCTCAGTGCAAAACAAGCCTCCGTGAATTTATCAATTATTACATTGTGGCTCCAGCACAGTAAGCCTAAATAATTCAAAAGGAATTAGCGTATGTGATAGTTACAGCTCAAGAACTCCATTATGAATACTATACCAGATATCAAAACTGAAGTTCTAAATTTTCAGATTTTAATTCATCACTATTTTTGTTTGAAGTTGTGTAGCAATTAAAGTAAAAACTACTGAGGAAGTGTATAATTGCTACAGTATAGGTTACACCGTTGAGATACAGAATAAAACTATAGCAGGTAATATGAACCTGGGGAAATATGAATCACATGTGTATTGGTATGTATTGTACTTATAAAGAAAATAAAAAGTTCTGAGAACGTTTTGCTTCATTAAACCTAAAAAGCAAAGTAAAAAATTAGCAGCCAAAACCAAAGTTACAAATCAACTGCAGTTGAGAAAATAGATGCTAAAGTTATCAACCTCTCCTTAATGCCCTCTTGTATTTGAATTAATCCTGGTATGTCAGTAAACAAAAATTCAGATTGCTAACTGAGCAAGGACTTTTCAACCCAGGTTTGAACAGACTCTCAAATATCAGAGGGGCAGCCATGTTAGTCCAGATCTGTAAAAGCAGCAAAGAATCCTGTGGCACCTTATAGACTAACAGATGTTTTGCAGCATGAGCTTTTGTGGGTAAATACCCACTTCGTCAGATGCATGACATTCACCCACGAAAGCTCATGCTCCAAAACATCTGTTAGTCTATAAGGTCCCACAGGATTCTTTGCTGCTTTTACAGACTCTCAAGTAACGTCGTATTGGTGACTCAAACGGAAGTCATCCTTCAAAAAAATTTTTTACAATAAAAGTGAGAACGGTTGCATTCAGTGCATATTAAAAATATTACCTTAACGTATTTCGCATACATCTGTTCATCCAAAGGAAAGCTTTGGACAATTCTCTCATCTCTAGCATGAAAAGTACCTAATTTAATCCATTTATTTGTTGGGTACCTGGAAAATATCAAAATGTTTTTAAAAAAACAGAATCAAGATTTTTTTTTCATAATTTTAATATTCTTTGAATAATTAATACTCTTTTTAAAAAATAAGTATTTCATTTTAATATTTTTCATAATTCTTTTTTCATAACTTCAATATTCCTTGTTTAGCCATTCTAAGAAACTCTAAACTGAAATCAATCCTGCTTCCATAATGCCTATACAATTATTAAAGGATTATGAACAAGGCCTGTGTTGCTGGGCACTGATTTTTAAATCTGAATATATTGAAGTATTTGCTTTGAAAAAGGAAAAATGGTTTGGATGTTGCAAAATAAAACAGTTTGTCAGTCTCAAGTTCAACTGAACATCATCATCCTTTTAATAAAAAAGACACACTAAACCATTAAATAAAACACTGCTTGTTAAAGTATCATACTCAATGATAGTAGAATTAATCCCAGTTCAGTTACTAAATTACTGAGATTCCAAGCCTTTCAAAATACCTACAGTCTATAGCAAAGTTTTTTTCATGCTCGGGGATGATTTTAGCTAAATACTTCCTACGTTAAAGAACAAGTTAATTGAATATATAGTTTACAAACATGTAAATATCTACTTTAGTATTGGAATAAGGTGTGCGTGTCTGCTTCTTACTACAGACTGCTTTAGATACATATATGGCTATAAGTGTTGCCCTCCTTTAAGTAGTTGGAGGTTGGGGCGGGGGGGAAGAGAGAGAGAACGAACATGACAGATACAAAGTTTGGAATTTTGAAACATGATCATACACCCATAGGTTTTGAGCCATCAAAGCTCAAGAGAAGATAAAGTCCTTCACAAGTTACTGGGAAGGAACAATCAGTAGATCCCCTATGCCAGGGGTTCTCAACCTTTTTCTTTCTGAGCCCACCGCAATATGCTATAAAAACTCCACAGCCTACTTACACCGCAATAAAGGACAGTTACCTGTTCCATAACTGGTGTTCTTCGAGATGTGTTGCTCCTGTCTATCCCACAGTAGGTGTGCGTGCTTGCCACGTACACCGGTGCAGGAAGTTTTTCCCTTAGTAGTACCCATACTGCGGGAGCACCGTGGTGACCCCGGAGTGGTGCCTGTATATCGAGCTATATGGGGAGCCACATGCTCCCCCCACCCTCGGTTCCTTCTTTCCAGACAACTCCGACAGAGGGGAAGGAGGGCGGGGTGTGGAATAGATATGAGCAACACATCTCAAAGAATGCCAGTTATGAAACAGGTAACTGTCCTTTCTTCTTTGAGTGATTGATCATGTATATTCCACAGTACGTGATTCCAAGCAGTATCTGTTGGAGGTGGGTAGGAGTTCATGACAGACTGTGACGGAGTACCGCCTTGCCGAATCCGGTGGCATCCCTAGACTGGGCAACGATCGCCTAATGCGAAGTAAATGTGTGAACTGAGGACCAAGTGGCCACCCTACAAATGTCTTAGATGGGGACATGGGCTACGTAGGCCGCTGATGAGGCCTGAGCCCTTGCAGAGTGTGCCCTAACAATCGGTGGCGGGGGAACCCCTGCCAGATAGTAATGCATACATATGCACAAGGTGATCCAGCAGGAAAGAAGCTGGGTGGAGATGGGTTGCCCCTTCACTTGCTCGGCCAAGGCAATAAAGAGTTGCATGGATTTCTGGAACGGTTTGATCCAATCCAGGTAAAAGGCCAGCACCCTATGCACATCGAGTGTGTGGAGGCAACTCTCCTCGCTAGAGGAATGGGACTTAGGACAGAGCATGGCAAGAAAGATGCTCTGTTCCAAATGGAAGGCGGAGACCACTTTCGGGAGAAACGCTGGGTGTGGGTGAAGCTGGATTTTATCCCTGTGTGAAGACCATATGGGGGGTTCAGAGGTCAAGGCCCTAAGTTACTAGACCCGTCGGGCCGACATGATTGCTACAAGGAAGGTCACCTTCCATAAGAGGCAAGACCAGGAACACATGGTCAGGGGTTCAAAGGGAGGCCCCGTGAGTCTGGACAAAACCAGGTTTAGGTCCCATTGCGGCACAGGGGGTCTAGCATACAGGAACGAACAGTCAAGGCCCTTCAGGAAACGGGAGGTCACAGAGTGGGAGAAGACCAAGTGCCCTTGCACCAGCGAGTAGAAGGCCGATATGGCTGCCAAGCGTACCCTGACAGAGGAGAGTGCCGGTTCTTGAGCCCTAAGGGACAGGAGGTAGCCCAGGATAAGCTAGAGAGGTGCAGAGGAGGGGGAAATTCCCTGCTCACTCGCCCACTTGGAGAACCTGGACCACTTTGCCACATATGTCTGGCGCATGGACGGCTTCCTGCTTTCCAGAAGGACCCGCCTTACCTTCTCTGAACATCTGCCCTCTTCCTTGTCTAGCCACGGAACAACCATGTTGTCAGGTGGTGCGCAGCTAGATTGGGATGGAGGAGGTGGCCCCCATCCTGGGAGAGGCGGTCCAGGCGAAGCAGCAGCATCCTTGGGGGGGGCTGCCAAGAGGCAGAGGAGGGTCCCGTACCAGTGTTGGCAGGCCCACGCCAGGGCTATGAGGATGACTCTTGCCTTGTCTGCTTTTACCTTTTGCAGGACTTTGTCAATGAGGGGAAATGTCAGGAAAGCATAAAGGAGCTAGCCTGACCACCACAGGAGGAACGCATCGGCAGTCGTGCCCACCCCCACCCCCGGAAGCAGAACAGTGGGCAACGCCGGTTCCAGCGGGTTGCAAAGAAGTCGAGCCGGGGAACTCCCCACTCTCAGAAGAGCCAGTGAGCAACCTCCAAGCGGAGCGACCACTCAAACTGAGGGGAGAAAACCCTGCTGAGACGATCCACCTGGGTATTGCGGACACCCAGGAGGTGTACAGCCCTCAGGGAGGTATTGTGGGCTATACAGAACCTCCATAGGCTCAGGGCTTCCTGGCAGAGGGCTAGGGAGCGAGTCCCGCCTTGCCTGTTAATATACTACATGGCAGTGGAGTTGTCCATGAGGACTCTGACCACCTTGCCGCAAAAGGTGCATGTGGAAGGCCACGCACGCCAACTGCACTGCCTTGAGCTCTGACATTTATGTGAAGGCACAGATCCGGGATCGACCATGTCCCTTGGGTCTGTGTGTTCCCTGACTGGGAACCCCAACCTAGGTCCGACACGTCGGTCACCAGACCTAGATAGGCTGACATCCCAAATGAGGACCCCTTGAAGCATATTGCTCGGGTAAGACCACCACTAAAGCAAAGCCAGTATCGGGGACGGAACCATGAGAAACTTGTCCAGCCCGTCCCATGCCTGAGAGAATTGGGATGTTAGCATGAGCTGGAGGGTCCTCATTCGGCATCTGCCATGGTGGACCACGTATGTACAAGCTGCCATATGGCCCAGAATTCAAAGGCACGCTCTCATCTTTGTCACCGCCTCAGTCATGGCCTTCCTGATGAGATCTCTCAGCACCTTGAACCTGTCTAGGGGGAAAGAGAGACTGTGGCCCTCGAGGAGTCCAGTAGCGCTCCAATTAACTATGCGCTGAATTGGAACTAAAGCTGATTTGGTCTCGTTCACCAGGAGGCTGAGATTGGCACATGTTGAGAGAAGCTGCCCCACGTGGGTCTTTACCTTGGAATTCGAGTCACCCTTGAGAAGCCAATCGCTCAGATATGGGAAGATCTGTACCCCTTCCCGCCTGAGGCAGACTGCTACTACAGCCATACACTTCGTGAAAACCTGGGTGCCGCGGATAGGCCAAAAGGAAGGACCGCAAACTGGCAGTGGTCCAGCCCCACTAGGAAGCAGAGAAAGCGCCTGTGCCCCTCAAAAATATGGATGTGAACATACGCATCCAGGAGGTGCAGGGATGCGTACCAGTCCCCCAGGTGCAGAGAGGGGATAACAGAGGCCAGAGATACCACGTGGAACTTGGGAGCAGGTCAGAAAACTGTTTAGGTCCTGGAGGTCCAGGATGGGTCTGAGGCCCCCTTTTGGCCTTCAGAATCAGGAAGTACTAGGAGTAGATCTCTTTGCCCTGGAATTCTACTAGTACTCTTTCCACCAACCCCAGGTGCAGCGGTCCACTCCTGACCTAGGAGAAGGGCATGCTCCAGGTTG
Source organism: Chelonoidis abingdonii (assembly GCF_003597395.2). NCBI lineage: Eukaryota > Metazoa > Chordata > Testudines > Testudinidae > Chelonoidis > Chelonoidis abingdonii. Next base: position 65,663,410 of record NC_133775.1, on the reverse strand, counting down.
CCCAGGACTACTGGAGAGGGCAGGTGGTTTGGTGGCGATGAGGTAAACTGCAACATGTAGTCCCTGGAAATGGTGCTGAGGACCCACTGGTCCAAAGTTGTACGGGACCACGTCATGCGGAAGGCAGACAAACAGTTGCAGAACATAAACTTTATTAATGGGGCGGGGCGGGGCCTCCCTGGCAACTGGCCTAGTGTCCCCCTACAAACAAACAGTCAAAACCGCCTCTTTCCCTGCCTCTTGCCCTTAAAGGATCCAGGCTGCGGGGCCAAGCAGAACTGCTGCTGAGACCAGCATTTTTGGTCCTTTGGTCTCTTATACAGTGGCTCGTATCTGCTCCTCGCAGGTTGCGCCAACGGTTGCAGACAGGCTTTGTCCTTAGCTGGAGGAACGTAGAGGCCCAAGGTCTGCAGGGTGGTACGGGAATCCTTCATCCCATGCAGCCTGACATCCATCTGGTCTGCAAAGAGCGCTTTTCCATCGAATGGAAGGTCTTGCATAAGGGACTGGGCCTCCAAGAACAGATCCTACAAGAGGAGCCACAACACCCTACACATGGAAATCGCAGAAGCCATCAAGCAGACTGCAATCTCAGCTGCATCTGATGCCGCTTGGAGGGCTGTTTTTACCGCTGCCTCCCGCTCTTCCACCAGAGCCTTCAAGTCCTTCCTGTCCTGATCTGGGAGGAGGGTCTCAAACTTAGGCAGTGTCTCCCAAAGGTTAAAGTCACATCTGCTCAGACTGGGGCCAAGGAGACAGTATTTTGCCACAGGGTGTTAGAAATGTTGGCTATACCCTGGTGCAGGGGCAGAACCACGTGGCCCGGTGCCGAGGGAGACAAGACATTGAAGAGGGAAGCAGACAGGGCCTCCATCTCCTCGGCCTGCAGCTGGCGAATGGATGCCACCCGCTTTAGCAGGTTTTGGTGCGCCCTGAAGTCCTCCTGTGGGACTGAAGGTGAAAGCGCTGTTATGGTGTCATCCGGTGCCGGGGAGAGGGCCCGCACGGAGCCAAGGGCTAAGGTTGGTACCAGGATGTTGACCCCAGATCAGAGTCCAGGCATGGATCCACTGACTCGTGGCCCACCAACTTATCTCTTAGGCAGCTAGACTAGGCCAACGAAGCCTGAGACGCTCTGGCAACTGAGCGGGCCCGTCTGGGCAGGAATCGGCAGCCACAGAGCCTACTGGCATCACTGCCCTTGCTACAGAGCCCCTTGCCAGTGACCCAGCTGGGAGCCAGGTGGCGCCATCTGTCCTGGCTGAGCAGCGCGGACTGAGGGTGGGCGGCTGGGTGCCAAGGCAGAGGTCACCATCAAGGGCATGGTCTTGCAAGAGCAGTAGGAGCAGCAGTGCCTGCGAAGCTGCCTCCCTCAGGACCTGGACCTCGATGTCGAGGAACAGTACCCACCCGAAATGCTGCTTCAGTACTCTTGACGGCGTCGGGAGGTCCGGTGCCCCTGCGCCGAGCCATCACAGGGGAAGTCTCAAGCACAAAGTCTAGGCGACCAGGAAGTGGAACGGGAACGTGGTCGTCTATCCCATCAAGATCAGCTGCAATAGTCATGCTGCAAAGGGGAGCGTTCCCAGTGCCTCTCTCGGCACCTACACTCACTGGCAGGCGGCATGAAGGGTCCCTGAGACTCCCATCCAGGCAGCAACCCAGATGGCCTGGCTGGCGTCAAGGGTGGGCACAAGCTACAGGAAGATCAGTCGCTGCATGCCAAGCGGTCCTCAGAGTGGGAACTGCATTCCACCAGGGAGGCTTGGTGGGCACCCAAAAGAGGCTTGCCATGGCATCAGGGGCCCGTCCCCGGCTGCATGCCCAGAACCAGCAGGCTCATAATGTCTTTCGCAGCCTGCATTGCCTCCAGCGTCAGCGGATGGAGCCGGGCTGCTCCGCTCAACACGATCAGAGGCCTTAAGCCCAGGGGAGATCGAAGGCTGCCCAACACAGGACCAGCCTCCCCTCTTTCCTTGTCTCGGCGCTGCTGCGAGGTGGGGCCCTTACCCTGTTTCTTGGTGGGAAAGCGATGCTGGCTGGTCGAGCGGGCCTCGCTATGCACGGACGATGCGGCGGTGGGTGCTAAGTCCATTCGACACACCGGAGTTGGGGCCAGTGCCGACTCCATCAGGAGAGCTCAAAGTCTAATCTCTCTCTCCTTGGCTTGAACAATGTACGGATCTTACAACGGTCGCTGGTGCGAGTCTCACCCATGCAGCAGAGACACTCAGCGTGCAGGTCACTCCTAGGCATAGGACAGTGACAGGAGTCGCACGACTTGAAGCCTGGGGCACAGGGCATGCCCCGAGCCCACTCTAACAACTGAAGAAACAATCCACGAATGCTACCACTAAGGTCGACAAGGAAAGCTGCAGCAGAGCTGGAGCACAAAGTTCCGACTATCTTCACTGGTTGCAAGAAGGAACTGAGAGTGGAGGGAGTGCATGGCTCCCCTTATACTGCGATATATAGGCACCACTCCAGGGGTCGCCACAGTGCTCCCCCAGTACGGGTATAGCTAAGGGGAAAACTTCCAGCACCGGTGCACGTGGTGAGCATGCACACCTACTGTGGAATACACATGAGAATCACTCAAAGAAGAATTCGTTTTCTGCATATAAAAGCCAGGGTGGTGTTAGGGGGTAGAAAGCAGGGCAATTGCCTGGGGCCCCATGCTGCAGGGGACCCCATGAAACTACATTGCTCAGGCTTCAGCGTCGATTGGCAGGGCTCAGGGACCCACACTTCATTCCCATGCAATGAGACTTCAGCTTTCTGCCCTGTATGTGTGTGTATATTATACACACACACACACACACTTTTTAAAAGGGATATGAGGTCTACTAAAGAGTTAGTATTTTACTCTAATGATAACACTGGTCGGAACTTCAGGATGCGGGCAACTGGTTTTATAGCACTGGAAGGTAAAGATGTGGGATCTCTTAAAATGTTACTTGCTTTCCACAACTAAGGATGACAATCAAGGAGTTAAAAAATTAACTACAAATTAAAGATACAATAAATGCTGATATATCAGATGCCTGATTTGCAAGTAAGTTCTTTAACGTTTTAGTGTTTTTTACTTCTATGGTAAAAAATTACTTATGGGATACAAACCTCATCTAGGGAGGAAATAAAATTAAAAGAGATCAATGATGCTTTTTCCTGCCATTTTTAAGGAGGCAAATCAAAGACTGATCTAGAAAGTACCACAGGACATCAAGGTAATAGCATAGATTAAGTTATTTTGCTTTTTTGGGGAAGCTAACTGGCTGATATACCTATTTTGAAAAGCACTTATTACACATGCATAGTTAATCTTCCATGTTATTTCACAACATTTAGATTAAGCAAACGAATGGGCCACACAGTAGTATTTGGTGTTCAAATTCTGTTCATTACGAAATCATTGCAATTGTTGAGTATTATCCCCACTTTATGTTAAGCTTCCTGAACACAAGTGATCACAAAATCAAATTCTGATTATATGACATACCTGTCGCTAATGGACACCAGGAAATCTTTAGGAGTAGATGAAAATAATTCATGATTTGCAATGTCAAGCTGCTTTACTTGAATCGGTTCACAGAGCTCAATAACAAACCTTTAAGACAAAAAAAAAAAGATATTGGAAATAAGTGACCTCCAGCAAACACACAATTTCATTACACAATTCAAAACCGTTAATGCTACTAAATCTTTCATTCACAATGGAAATGTGCCACAAGATAGCTCAACAACAATACAGAGGCACTACTCACTGCTACCTTTAGAAAATTTGTCAAAGAAACTGCTCCTGTGGTGTTTGGGCAGGCTGCAGATTATTTTGCTTTTAAATTCTATGCACAGGAAATGGAATAAAATGTTAGCTCAACACACCCAATTTTCTCAAAGTAAAAGAATGCAACTCTTCTTTCTTTCAAATTAAGCTCTACTCAGAAGAGTGACATCTTATCCCACAGACCTGCCCTCTGAGTATTCAGGGTCATATCCACTTATTTCAGTAAGTACCTACTACTCTTTATTCCTGATAATATTGCAAAGCCAATACAACTCCAGAAGGGCAAACTAGATTCTATTCTGGCTTGCTGTTTATTAACAGCAATTATTAATTATTAACCCCCACACTGTAGGAGTATCTAGGTCAACAGAAGAATTGTTGACCTAGCTACCAACTCTTGGAGAGATGGATTACCTGCATAGATGGACAAATGCTTTCTACACTGACCGAAAGTGTCTACACACTTTAGTGCTACAACAGCACAACTGCAGAGCTGTAGCTTAGAGGGTGTTTTTGGACAGTTTGTGGATTTGGTAGTTTGGAAAAATGTATTGCTTTAAGGACTTGTTTAGTTCTCAAATTTGTACATAGCGTGGGCACAACTAAAACAAAAATTCACACCATTTATTAAATAAAAAGAAAACAGGTGGTGAGTTAAATGACTAGTTTAAAAGTGAGGAAGATGGAGGGAATTCAAGAGGGAACCTACATAAAAGCTGTCTGGAGTTTATAGTCTCTCATTGCCATAGGAGTGCCTATCACCTTTTGTCTTGTCCTTCTGAAGAAGGCTCCAAATTTCTAAAGCTCACGAAGGAAAACAGAGCAGCACGCCCAATCATCGCCTCTCCCCCTTTCCATGCAATGCATACAGGAAATTTAAAAAGTTTTATATTAACTTCTCCAGTTGTTCATGCAGCCAAGAGTATGTAGTGTATACAGTTGAGACAGCATGCAGGAAATGGTGGAACCTGCAATTACTCCACAATATTGCTTTCTGCCAATCTTATGCTGGTATAACTATGTCACTGAGGAGTGTGAAAAATCCACACCCATAAGTGATATAGTTATATTGACAGCGCTGTCTACACTGGGAGGTTAGGTCAAGGGGAGAGCTCTTCCCATCGACGTAGCTACTGCATCTCACAGAAGTGCTTTAACTAGGCTGATAAAAAAAGCTCTCCCACTGGCATAGTAGTACATAAAGCACTACAAGGGTGCAGCTGTGCTGCTGCAACGCTGTGTATGTAGACAAGCCCTACGAGAATAAGGACAACCAAGGGAATTATAAATCAGTTCTCAACTTCAGTACCCAGAAAGAATGGAGCAAACATTCAATTTGTAAGCACCTAGATAAGGTGACAAATAAGTCAACCTAGATTTGTCAAGAACAAATCATGTCAAACCAATCTAATATCCTGCTTTGACAGGGTAACAAGTCTTGCAGATGGGGGCAAGCAGTAGATATGATATCTTGACATTAGTAAGGCTTTTTATATGGTCTCACATGACCTTCTCATAAGCAAACTGAGGAAATATAGCCTAGATGAACCTATTATAAGATTGGGTGCACAACTGGTTGGAAATTCACTCAGAGTAATTATCAATGGTTCACAGTTAAACTGGAAGGGCATATTGAATTGAATTCTGCAGGGATCTGTCCTGTATCCTATTCTATTCAGTATCTTCATAAATGGTTTGGACAATGGCATAGAGAACATGCTTAAAGTTTAGAGATGACACCAAGTTGGGAGGGATTGCAAGCGTCTTAGAATTCAAAACGATCTTGAAAAACTGGACAAATGGTCTGAAACAAACAGGATGAAATGCAAAGGACGAAATTCAACAAGGACAAATGCAAACCACTACCCTTGGAAGGAATAATCAATTGCACAAATGGCATATGACAGCCTAGGAAGTACTGCAGAAAAGGATCTGGGGATTACAGTGGATCACAAACTAAATACGAGTCAACAAAGTAATACTGTGGAAAAAAGCCAACGTCATTCTGGGATGTATTAGCAATATTGTAAGCAAGATACGATAAACAATTCTTCCACTCTATTCAGCACTGAAAAGGCCTCAATTGGAGTTCTGTTTCCAATTTGAGGCATCACATTTCAGGAAACATGGACAAACTGCAGAACGTCTAGAAGAGAACAACAAAAATGATTAGAAGTCTAGAAAATCTGACTTACATGGAAAGAGTGAAAAAACTGTTTAGTCTGGAGAAGAGAAGACTGAAAAGGGTCATAAGAGTCTTCAAGCATGTAAAAACTGTTATGAAGAGGTGAGTGATCAATTGTTTAATGTTTAAGAATAGGTTAGATAAAAACCTGTCAGGGATAGGACAAGATAACACTTAGTCCTGCCTCTGTGCAGGATACTGGACTAGATAACCTACCGAGGGCCCTTTCAGTTCTCTCTTTCTATGATTCTAACCAGATACCTGCGTATTTTTACATATTCTATCTGTTTAGGGGAGAAGCAGGCTTGTGCAGACTGCTAATTGTTACTTGGCAATATTACTTCTAAACAAGAACACTGCCACCAACTGAAGATGCATAGGAAAATTTCAAAGCACAAAGGATTAGCAAAAAAGAGCCCAGATCAACTGTCAAGTGACAAGCACTGTGTAAATAATGCCAGTTCTTCAGATGATTTATTATGAATATTCAACTTTCAAAATAACTAAGGACTCGTCAATTAGCCACTCCCAAGCCTCATTCCAGGTTAAACACTTCCCTTTATTCATTTCTTCAGTGTGCCTCATCTTAACTATCCTGTATTTGAAAAGGACTTAATATGCTGATTTAATCAGGGAAGATAGGGCACAACAATGAAGAGAAATAGCTGTCCTAGGCCTTGGCTACACTTGCCAGTTACAGCGCAATAAAGCCTCTCAGAGTGCTGTACCTCACTCCTTGTCCACACTGGCAAGGCACGTACAGCGCTGTGTCTCCACCTCCCCAAGCTGCTCCAGTGTAAATGGGGAGTAACGTTATTACACAATGACAGTTTGGCTACACTTGCAGGTGTGCAGCGCTGGGAGTTAAAGCTGTCTTCGTACAGCTGTGTAGGGAAAGCACTGCAGTGTGGCCACATTTGCAGCGATGTTGGAAGTGGTGCATTATGGGCAGCTATCCCACAGAGCACCTCGTCCCATTTTGGAGCCGGAGTTGTGGGAAGGGGGCGGAGGGGGCGGATCATTCTGCTTCCTGTCTCAGCACCCCATGATGCATCGCTTCACATCTCAGCAACCCCTGTTTCTCTCATGTTTGGCGCCATCTTGACTCTCTCAACGGTTTCTGTGCAGTGCGATTTCTGTGGGAAATGGAGCCCGAACTGCTGAGGAGTATGCTGACGAGTCTCGCCAGCACATCATGTTTGGCAGTTGAGCTATTCCTTAAGATCCAAAGTGATGAGGAGTCCAACGATGATACAAGTCGCTGAAACGTATGGACACTAAATGCTTCTTGGCATTACACAGAAATGCTCAGCACTGTGGATACGCTGCTTTTTGGGCTCGGGAAACAAGCACTGAGCGGGTGGGGATCACATCGTCATCGGAAGTCTAGGGATACGACCAGTGCATGCTGCAAGAACTTCCGGATGAAAAGCCACTGTTCATGGGACTAGTGTGAGAAGCTCGCCTCTACCCACTGACGGCACAAGGACACACGAGATTGAGAAGCACGCACTAACCAGTGGAAGAAGCACGTGGCTATTTGCAATCTTGGACACCTGGCAACTCCAGACGCTACCCATCAGTTGAAACCAGTTGGAGTGGGCAAAGCGACACCTGGAATCGTGTTATTGCAGTTTGCAAGGGCCATTAATTGCATCATGCTAAAAGAACCGTAGACTCTGGGGAACGTAGCAGGACATTCGTGATAAGCCTTGCAACAAGATGGGTTTCCCGCTAACGTGGAGGGCGAATAGATGGGACACATTCGCTATCTGGCACCACCACCACCTCATCCCAAGTACGTTATCGGAAGGGGTATTTATCTCTATTGGTTCTCCAGGCGCTTGTGGATCAACCATGGGCCGTGATTCATTGACATTAAACACAGGCTGGCCTGGAAGGTTGCATGATGCAACGCATCTTCAGAACAACTGGCCTGTTCAGGAAGCTTGCAGGCCAGGACTTTTTTCCCATAAGCAGACCGGCAAGATCACAGTAGGGGACATTCCGAAATACCCATTGTAGATCTAGAGGACCCCCGCTTACACGTAACCTTGTCTCAATGAAACCGGTATACAGGGAAGCTTTGACAGGAGCAAGGACCGGTTCAACTACAGGCTGAGCCCGGGAGCAAATGACTGTAGGATGTGCTTCTGGCCATTTAAAGGGGCGCTGCGATACTCTGTATGGAACTAGACTATGGGGGGACAGCAGCATCCCAGCGGTCAAGTCTGGTGTGCTTACTCCCTCCATAAATATATGTGGAAGGAAGGATGAAAAGAAGATTCCCAGTCAGGCATGGACACTGCTGAGGTCAGATGCCTGGAGGCTAGGAATTTCGCACAGCCAGAGAGCAGCGCCTACTAACAGAGAGGTCCAGCACAGGACTGCAAAGGGATTAGGATGGCCTTGAGGGAAGGAATTTGAGGCGAAAACCAATAGCAATGTTTGGAGTGCACTTTGCACGGGAGGCAAGGTGCAGTGGTACAATGTAGTAGGAATCTGTGTTCTAAGCTGAATTTGCAAGTGCCTGTTTTTTCCCTGGGCTAAGGTATTTGACTTTCTGGCAATAATAAAGCACAGTTGGTCAAAGCCCAAGGATTCATTTATTGAAAAGAAAAAACTTTGACGAGACACACATATTAATATTTAGGGAACCTAAAAGGGCAGGGGGGTGGGATGGGGAACTGTACAGTCACAGGTTTGAATATGTCCTGTCTGGACTGCTGTGCAATGACTGCTGCACTTCAGGATGCCTATACTGCATGGTGATGGGGGTAGAGTGCAGAGGGTAAGAGTTGTAGTTCTCAGGGCTGGTTGGTAAACGTACAAGTGTTGGAGGCAGCTGGTGGTGGTAAGAACCTGGATGCTGGGGAAGTGAGTTTTGAGCTGACATTGGGGCACAAGGGAAAGAGCTTTGGGAGGGGGGGTGGCGGTGTGGTAGTGCTCTGCCTGCATGGCTACGAGCGCCTGGGACAGAGTCCGCTTGGCACGCCAAGATGCTTATCGGCTGCTTTGTGCTTTTCTTCCCGGCCGCTGCATTTTTCTGGCGGATCCTGCTTTCCCTTTCCCTCCAGTCCTGCACTTTCTGATTCTCTTTCGGACAGAGTGATCCATAACTGCTTGCAGCAGGTCGTCTTTGCTTTTTCGCAGCTTCTTCCGGAGGTTTTGGAGTCTTTGAGCTGTTGATAACACAGGCAGCTGAGATCTCAAGGTTGCTTGTGGAAAGGCAAAAAAGAAGGCAACACTTAACAGAGGCAGCATTGTTTATATCAGACAGACAGTTATTCCCACACAGTGAAGGAGTTTACAGTCTTCACAATAGCATAATTTTCCCATATCAAAGAGCGCACATAACCCACAAGAGCCCCGAAATGGTGAGTAAGGGAGACTGATTGCTTCAGGGCTGTACTGTCCAAGGGGTTTCTGTGCGCTGGGGAAAGCAAACAGCTGCAGGGGTCACCTACACTGAACACTCTCCCAACATTTTCCACAGGAGTTGATCCTGGAAGATCTCTCACTGCTGCGGGTCACCTGGGAAGAGTGGGAGGGTCTTCTACAGCAATGCGGATTCCGCCCTGGCCCCTATGCAGCTTGCCTGTGTCTTGCAATGGACCCCAACCCTCGCGGCACAGTGGCGCGGATGCGTTAACCTGACTGGGACAAGGTCCACAGTGGCTCTCCCAATAAGCTTGCGCAAGCGCATTGCCCTCGCTCTGGCTGAAACTTCTGAAGACATTATCAAGGCCGATTACCGCGACGTGATAGACCACATCAATGCAATATTTCACATCTAGGCATGCATGCAGCCCTAACCCTCCCTCCTCTCCCGAAAAATTTCCATCCTGAAAATAAAAGCCGCTTACCGGGAACCCGCTCCTCTGTTTGTTCTCCACCAAGTACCGGCTGCTGTGACTGGCTACCTTCCTCCTGGCTTGAGAAGAGCTCCTGGCTGCATGCCTCCAGGGACTCCGGGGTGTCTCCCCCCACCCCAGTATCCTCACTGTTTCCCCCTCCTCCTCCCCCTCTGCTCTGAAGTGTCCATTGTGGTCCTCGGATTGGTGGTGGGGTTACCCCCAAGTATCGCGTCCAGCTCTTTCTAAAAATGGCAGGTCATGGGGACAGCGCCAGAGCAGCGGTTTCCCTTTGCAATAGGCACTCCGCAGCTCCTTCACTTTAACCCTGCACTGCAGCGTGTCCCGGTCATGGCCCCTGATATCTGCCCATAGGTATCGTAATTCCTACAGCTGGAGCGCAGCTGGGACTGCACAGCTTCCTCCACCCCAAACACTGATGAGATCCAGCAACTCGCCATTGCTCCGTGCTGGGGCTCATTTGGCGTGTGGAGGCATGGTCACCTGGAAAGATTCACTGATTGCACTCCACATCTGGCTGAGCAAACAGGAAGGGGATTTTTAAAATTCCCAGGGCACTTAAAGGGCGGGTCACCTGAGGCCAGGGCAGTAGAGTTCGAACTGATGAGCAGAGTGGCTGAACAGGCATTCTGGGATACCTCCAAATACCTCTGGAGGCCAACAACAGTGCTTTTGGTGGCAACACTGGCGGAGCAGCGCTGCATCACCAGCGCTGCAGTCGTTATTCCCCAGGCCAAGGTGGAGTACAGCCAGCGCTGTAGCCAGGGAGATACAGCACTGTATGTGCCTTGCAAGTGTGGATGGTGAGTGAGTTGCAGCACTGTAAAGCCACCAACAGTGCTGCAACTCTCCAGCGTAGCTAAGGCCTGACTGACCTCCCGAAACTCCCCATAATCCTTTTAACTGAAGCATTCTCTCTTGTTCTGTTGTGAATTCCGGAGGAGGAAGTGCCCTTTCAAAGCTCGTTTTGGAGACTGTTTATCAAAAAAACCAAACACAGCTACTGTTTGCTTTGAATGAGTGAGAGGCAGGAAGGTGGGCTCCGTTTGGAGTATCCACAGCTAATGTTTGCCTGAAGGGGGAGGGAAGGGGTTGGGAGGTTGAGGTCCCTTTCGGCGACTGGCTGCTTACCCGGTCTATGAGAAAAAAAGAAACAGCTGCTGTTTGCTTTCAGTGAGTGACGGGGGTAGGGGAGGAAGGGGGGGTCTGAACTTATAAGGCAGCGTGGTGACACTCAGCACTCCAAAAACCCACTCTCCCCTCTCCCCCCCCCCCCGCCATGCTCCCTGTCACACTCCACCTCACTCCCCCATTTGAAAAGTACGTTGCAGCCACTAGAATAGCTGCCCATAAGACACTGCTCCCAACGCAGCTGCAAATGTGGGCACACCAGTGCGCTGGCAGCTGGCAGTGTGGACAGACTGTAGTGCTTTCCCTACTCAGCTGTACGAAGGCGGGTTCAACTCACAGCGCTGTACAACTGCAAGTGTAGCTATGCCCCTAGTCTCTCCCCAGGATTCAAATATATTTGTTTCCATGGTGCTCCCAGCCCAGAAGAGTTCGAGTCTAAACTCAGGATACAGTCTAAAAACTCAGATTTTCAGCACAGTGACTCACTGTGCTACAGTATTCATCAGTTTACTCACAAAATGATAATCCTGAAATACATTTAAATACTGTACAAATCACAATTTGAATTAAAAGCAGACTTTCAATTTTTATGCAACTGGAACAGATTTACAGCATATATTTCAATATTATACTGATAAATGCCATATGCTCCAACATCTGACATACCTAGGGTAAACCATCCTACATACAGGCCGAACAAATCATAACAAACCTGGAAAAAGGAAATATAATCCAAACCAGAGTTTTAAACACCTTCAAAAGCAGCTATAAAGTTGTAAAGACTTAAGTGAATCTTCCACAAAGGCCAAGTGGATGCACAGGTTTCTCTCTTCCTTAAGATCATAGATTTCACAGAAAAAAGCTACAGTAATAAATAGTGTGCCATGAAAATTAGCTCTGTTAAAAACATGGCATTTAAAAAAGTTCTGCTAGTTCATGTGTGGAGAAGATCCAGAATTATGGAAAGATTGGTTGCCCAATCTTGATCTTGAGTTAACTGGCACCAGCTCTTGGACTCTGAGGCTGAGCTTGCTGATTACAAAAGAACTGATAATTGAGAGAGCTCCTATGACAATAATGGGCAACATATAAGAAGGGTTAGACTGAAGCAGGGGAGAAAGGAAAACAATACAGGAACTTTAGACGAGAGACTTGACTTCCAAAAAACCTCACAGTACTGTTTTCTTTGAGGTGGGAAGGCCTAGAGCTGCCTTCTCTGTTTTCTTTTCCCTGTACTGCTCTCCTTGGTTTAGTGTGCAGAGCAATCTCCTTGTTTCAGATGCCATGGGAACAACTAAACTACAGAGACCAAGCACAAAACTCAAGACTTAGGTGAACCCATCCCTCTATCGCCATATCTCAATGCCAGAGAGAAAGTAGTACTACCAAAAAACTGGATTTTTTCTGCAGTGGAGGAAATGAAGGTCCACCTTTTTCTAAACTCTTGAGTATTTTCCTCTCTACCCCACTCTGAATAGTTTAGTGTCACTTAAGGCAGGCAGATTCTGATCTCAGGTAAATGGACCAGTATGCACATATTCCCAGCAGGATGGCAAACCAAAAAATCCTATGCACAGTGCTACATAACTTACCAGATTTTAGTACTGCATGGATTTAGCATATAGAGGTCCATGTTTTCTATCAGAATTGCTGATGTGCTCTAAATGGATAATAAAGTTCTTAAGTTATGACAGGTAATAAAGAATTAAAATAAAGCAACATTTCCTTTAACATAAATGAATTTTTAATCCATACTTTTGCATTTAGAGTGCACATATAACTCTAGGAATCAAATATTAAGTTATGGAACTGATTAAATAGGACAGCATGCAGAAGATAATACATCTCAGATTACATATACCTCCAAAGGACTAGTCGCTTATTAAATAAGCTGGCAAGATTTTACAGCACACAACATAACTAGCCTCCATAGAATCCTATGCTCGGTAGATGTTTTCATGGAATTCCAGTATTTCAAAAGCCAAAAAAAAAGAAATACTGAAAAAAGGTTAGAAACACTGCCTTAGAAAACCAATGTTTTGTTTTAAGGTAAGTGTGGCTAGAACAGTACAAGATCACATTTAAAATATGCACACATACACATTCATAACCCCAAATTAGTAAACAAAATTACCTTTGCTTCTGGATTAGCAGCAAGTATTTTGGCACCACACTCTACCGAGGCATAGTTATTTCTGTTTTTCTGAACCTTTTTTGTGGAATGTTGTCCTCCATTAGAGGATGGGTGCATTGATTGACCTGCAGACAAGATAAATTTTGTTGTTAACAAGGTAACTGTCATAAACAGATAGTTACGGGTTAATGCCTCTTTTACCTGTAAAGGGTTAAGAAGTTCACCTAGCCTAGCTGACACCTGACCAGAAAAACCAATGGGGGAACAAGATGTTTCAAAAAGGAAGGAGGGAAGTTTCCTTTGTTTAGTCAGTTTCAGCCGGAATGAAAAAGATCAAGGAACCAGCCTCTTATCAGAGTAGTAAGTTTTAGAAAGGGATAAATAGGTTTATGTTTGTTTTCTTTGTAACTTGTCTTGGTACCATAAGGGAATCATCAAATTTGGGTATTCTTGTGTGTATTAAAGTTTTTGCCCAGGGGAACATCCTCTGTGTTTTGAATCTGTTTGTGAGAGTAGCTGGTATGCTAATCTCTCCCAGAGAGAGTTTTCTTTTACCTTTTCTTTAATAAAAGCCTTTTTTCTTAACACCTGATTGATTTTTCCTTGTTTTTTAGATACAAGGGGGTTGGATCCACCAGGAGTTGGTGGGAGAAAGGAAGAGGGATGGTTAATTTCTCCATGTTTTAAGATCCAAGGGGTTTGGATCTGTGTTCACCAGGGAATTGGGGAAGTTTCTCAAGGCTACCCATGGAAGGGAGTACTTGTGAATGGTGGCAGCAATACCAGATCTAAGCTGGTAGTTAAGCTTAGAAGTGTCCATGCAGGTCCCCACATCTGTACCCTAAAGTTCAGAGTGGGGAAGGAACCTTGACAGTAACCTAAGACATGTATGGACCCAATCTTTTCAGATCTGAAGAAAGTATTGTTATTCAACGTTTGAGTAACAAAGCTGCAAGCTTCAACGTAAGAGTACAAATTAATTCACTGTATGTGATCAGACTGTAAAAAAAAAAAATGGTCTTTCTATAGAGCTGCTTTTAAGATTCCTCTTTCATTTTTTATGTGGACCTTAGTAGTTAAATAATTTATCTTGTTCCCATGTTAGCATTTCAATTTGCTAATGTAGGGAAGCATTCATCTATATGAAACAATATCCAGCACAAGAATTTAGGCATGTTTTTTAAAGTGTTAAATTGTTGAAAAACTCCCAAAAGGAAAATTGGCAATTAGTTCTCGCTTCTCTATCAGAAAAGAGCACAATACTTCTAAGAGATATTTCAGTGACTGGTGCTCTACAAATAAGACACAATGTAATATGTACCTTGTGTTCTTGACCACTAGACAGCTACATAAATGTCCGATGTGAAGCATGTACGGCAAGGCTTAGGCAACAGTGATTACTATTACTCAGAATTCCCTGACTTCTATGGAATTAGGCCACAAAATTTTTTCTTCATGTAATCTGTAGTAAATTTTTAAATATTATAAAAACCAAGACAGAAAAAGTAGGTATCTGAACGGAGGTAATGGCCACACACTTCAAAACTTTCTGGACATTTACACACATAGCTACATAATGGTGTGACAGACATGTTTTAGCAGCATTCATTCAGAAACTTCCTTCTACTCACAAGTGACAAAGCCAAAGGAAGGTATGCAGGGCATCCTAAATGAGTGTTGATAAAGCTTTACCATCATGTTGCTCTATATGCTATCTTTTACCAACGTTCAATAATAAAAACCTCACGTTTGTAAAAATGTCACTGGGACTATTTTTTGTAGCTCTCCACCTAATGTCAAGCGCCTTAATTATTGAGGGAGAACTGCACAGATCTTAGACACTCAAGAGCCTTTAAATATTAATTTGCTTACATTTACTATATATGCCATGACTTTAAAATATAGTCATTGCAGGACATTTCTGGGCTAGAAATAAGCACCAGGTTCACTGGGAAGATAGGAAAATGTTCCCTTTCCCAGCTCTATAGGACTATGAGATCACTATTTTTAAAGTGACATTTCTATGTCCAGTTAAGGAGATACTTGGGCAGGACTAGCTGCTTCAGCATCAGGGTTTCTTCTGCAAAATGGAAGTCTGCCTAACAGTTTGCAATGAAATAGCTGCACACAAGTTCCAGCTGCTTTAATTAAAGTTGAAATTCTTGCAATTTTGATGTTTATGAAATACTGTAAAATGCCAATGCCGTGCCATGTTTTATGGAGATAATATTTTGACAGACAACTACACAAGGAAGTCAGGTGTATTTCTGTATTATATATCTTTAGGATGCAGCCTAAAAGTCTGCGTCTGTACTAATGCATTTACTTTTACTATTTAAATTTTAGACAAAAGTTAATAAAAAAGAGGAAACACTAAAATAAAGAAGTGGCTCATATTTCGACCAAAGGAATTAATCTTGGAAATTACTTTTTTCTTTTTCTACTTCCATAACTTTCTTCTTCCACTCATCAAATGTTGGAATATCTCCTGGGTCCTTTGGGGTTATTACTGATGTAGGGTCAATTTCTCCTGCTTTTTTATAGTCCTTCTGGGAAAGAAGGAAAAAAAAATATCAAAAAAAAAAAAAAAAAAAAAAAAAAAAAAAAAAAAAAAAAAAAAAAAAAAAAAAAAAAAAAAAAAAAAAAAAAAAAAAAAAAAAAATCAAGCAATATACAGGATTCAGGTTTTTAAGACAGCCAACATTAAATCAAGAAAATACAATAAAGAACTGCAGTGTTTTTTAAAAGCCAGATTCCAAATCGACATAATATTAAATGGGCAAGGTAGATGAGTTAATCTCTTTTATTGGACCAACTTCCATTGATGAGAGAGAAGCTCTCTCTCCAGCTCTGGGAAAAAGAGCTCTTTAAGAGCATAAGAATGGCCATATTTACTCCTGAGGGCATTCTGTGCCAAACAATTAAAAATTCTACACATAATATTTTAAAATTTTGCATGCCAGGTGTACTAGGTGTGGGCAGGCAGGCTCAACAAAGCAGGATCCAAGTGTGGAAGGGCTTAGTGTGGGGGGCTCCAGGTGCAGGTTGAGAGGGTTCTGTGTGGGGCAATCTGGACGTGAGCGGCTTAGTGGGGGATCTGGGTGCAGAGGGAGTCTGGATGCCAGGGGCTTGTTGGGAGGTTCTGGGTGCAACGATAATGAGACTCTGCAGAGGGATCCAGGTGAAGGTGGTTGGGGTTCAGCACGGGGGTGGAGGATAGAGCGCAGCAGGGGGGTCTTGGAAGCTCAGAGGGGGGTCCAGATGCTCCGGGGGTGGCCGGCTCAGTGGGTTGAGGAACCAGGTACAGCTGGTTGGGGCTCGGTAGGGTAGGGATCTGGGTGACTCACTGGAGTGTTCCAGGTGCAGGGGGAGTGGGGCTCAGTGGAGGTGTGAAATGAGGCTTGGCAGGAGGATCTAGGTATGAGGGGATCTGGATGCACAGGGGTTGGCTGGATGGGGGAGCAGCTTCCTGTACAGCGATCCCTCCTCCTGCAGCTAAGGAGCCATGCGTGCAGGAAGGCGGGGAGGGGAGGAGGCGGCTTTGCAGAGCTTCCGACAGCTAGAGGGAGAAATCTGGAGGTAGGTCTGACCCGTCCCCAGATGCCATGCAGAGAAAGAGGAAGTCCTGTCCTCTCCAGCCCAGTTGGGACTACCAACTGAGGGTTGTATGACTCCTCTTGTGGTTTCCTTTTGCTTTCCCATCAGCAAGTCATTTTTCTGTGGGGAAGCAAATAAATCTGCGGTGGACATAAATTTGGTGCACGTGCAATGGCACAGAACTCCCTCAGCAGTACATCTTGGGTCAGACCAAAGGTCCATCTAGCCCAGTATCCTGTCTTCAGACAGTGGCCAATGCCAGGTGCTTCAGAGGAATGAACCGAACAGGTAATCAAATGATCTTTGTAAAATGTTCCAGCTAAATATAAGGTGGAATAGACCATTCAGCATAAGTAGTTAACACATTCAAGGGACCATTCAAGGTGAAGTGGCCAGTTAACACCCTCTCCAGTCATGGGGAGCGTGGGGGGATGGAGGGAGTGTTAAGTGGGTTATAGATTGTGGTGATAAACCATAAACCCGGTGTGTATATGTTATAGAGGGCGATCAATTTATGAGTTTACCCTGCATAAGCTTTATACAGGGTAAAAACAGATTTATTTGGGTTTAGACCCCATTGGGAGTTGGCCATCTGGGTGTTAAAAATGAGAACACTTCTGTTAGCTGCTTTCAGTGAAGCCTGCAGCTTTGGGGCAAGTAATTCAGACCCTGGGTCTTTGCTGCATCTGGCTCAGCAAGACAGGGTGCTGGAGTCCTGAGCTGGCAGTGAAAGCAGGGGTAGAAGTGGTCTTGGCACATCGGATGGCGGCTCCCAAGAGGTTTCTGTGATCAAACCAGTCACACATGGATCTTGAAAAAAATGTATTACGGAGATATTGATTATAGTAGAATGAAAATATTTCTGCAGGTTGTGCATCTGTTCTGGCAGGGTCTGGTGCCACTTTGAGTTGGTGTGTCCTGGTCTGTCGGGAGCTTGCTTCTGATGATGAAGAGATTGGAGAGGCTGGAGGGTTATTTGAAGAGGGAGTTCAGGAAAAATCTTTGAGGATAGGGTCCCCATCAAATATGGGTTGCAGTTTATGATACCCTGTAAGGGTTCCAGTGCGGGAATAGGTGACAGCTAGAGGTATGTGGTCAGAGGAGGTTTTTATTTCTGTATTGAAGCAAATTCTCTCACGATATTTGGGTGGCCTGTTCCATAACGCAATCTACTTCGCTGTTGGAATGTGTTTGTTTGGTGAAGATGGTTTTAAGTGTGAAGTTATATACCCCACACTTTCACCTTGAAGTATATTCTGTAGTATCTGAACGCCTGGCTGTAGATAGCAGATTTCTTGATCTGTTTGAGGTGGCTACTGGATCTACAAAGGCAGATGTGGTCATCTGTGGATTTCTCATACACAGTCCAGGGGGTTTCATTGTTGAAGCTGATTGCGGTGTCCAAGAAGTTGATGCTAGTGTGGGAGTTGTCATAAACAGATAGCTAAGGGTTAATGTTTCTTTTAGCTGTAAAAGGTTAACAAAGGGAACCAAACACCTGACAAGAGGACCAATCAGGAAACCGGATTTTTCAAAGCTTAAGGGACAGGGAAATTTTGTGGGTATTTTTTTTTTCTTGCGTCTGGGGTTTATTGTCTGTTCTGTGCTACTCGTCAGTATGAGAGGGTCTATTTCCAGTCCTTCTAATCTTCTGTTTCCCAGGTTGTAAGTACAAGGTTAGCAAAAGTATAGTCTTTTAATTGTTTTGCTTGTATTTTGCATTCTGTGCTTGTATCTGGCTGGTGGAGTCTTTATGTGTATTTGGCTATAAGTATCGTTTTAAAATTGGTATTGTTTGGGTAAGGCTGTTTATCCCGTTTCCGTATTGTTATTCATTTCTTCGTAATAAGGTTGAAAGCCTGTATCGTACCATTGTAGAATTACAGAGAACTGTTACTTTACTATTTTGTTCTCTCTTTTAAGACTGTTTGAGTTTTTTTCTCAGTAGGACCTAGAAACGAAGGATGGGGAAATTCTCTGTGTGTTAGGATGTACGAGGCGTGAATCTCTGCGCACCAGGGAATTGGGTGGGAGGGGGGAAGAGAGATAGAATCTTCTGTTTTCCGTGTATTTGGTTGTCTCTTTTGTGGGAAGATAGAGACTGCTTCTTGGTATTGTGATGTAAAGAAGGTTGCAATTTCAGTACGTCTCAGATTAAGCCAGAGAGGGAAAATTCTGGGTGGGATAAAGTGGGGAAGTGGGTTATTTTCCTTTGGATTATAGACTCAGGGCATCTGAGTCTTGGGGGGTTTCCCGAGGGAAGGGTTTGGGAGGACCAGAGTGAGCCAAGACACTGGAAATTCTTGGCTGGTGGCAGCGATATCAAATCTAAGCTGGTAATTAAGCTTAGAGGGGTTCATGCTAGCTTCTCAGGTTATGAACGCTAAGGTTCAAATCTGAGTAGGAAGCTATGATAGGAGTGTTCTACAGAAAGTTTAATGGATGGATCATGGTGGTTGAAGTCTGAAGGAATTTAGGTCATCTGTCCAGAGGATGAAAACATCATTGATATATGTGAAGTATATCATTGATTTTGTGGTGCCTTTTTCCAGAAATTCTTCAAGGTGACCCATGAAGATGTTGGCACATTGGGGAGCCATCCTAGTACCTGGTGCTATTCCCATGGTTTGGGCGAAGTGTTTGTTGTTGAACGTAAAACTGTTACAGGTGAGGATGAAAATGGGTGAATTTGGTGATGTGCTGGAGGTGGATATCTGAGAGTTGTCCGTTATCTTGTAAATATCTGAGAAAGGAAGCTATGCCATCATTGTGAGGTATGTTGGCGTATAGGTAGGTGACATTCATGGTGCAAAGGACAGTGTTCTGAGGGAGGCTGTTAATGTTGTGGAGTTTCTGGAGGAATAGGTTGTGTCCTAGAGGAAAGTGGCTCTTTGTGTGGTGAATAGTTTGAAGATGGTTTCTATGGATCTGCCTGGATTCCCTGCTTTGTATACCTTGGGAACATGTAAAAGGTGTCTGGGTTAGATTTGTGGGGGATGAAGTTGTACAGTTTCTCTTGGAGTGATTTGGGGAAGGATTTCATGATATCCTCAATTTTCTGGGTAAACTGTGGTAAAACTTCAGATGTCACTTGGCCTCATTAACATAATCATGGTTGAGGACTACGATGGTGCCTGTGATCACTATTTGGTGGCTGGATTTCAGAGTCTGTATAGCTGTCCTCCGGGAAGTGGAGAGATGTGGTGGATGTGATGTTTGTTAAAGATTTCACAGTCAATTTTTTTTCCTGATGCAACATAATGATCAAAAAAGTGTGATTTTGTCTTCTCTGATGTCCAGTCAGATAAATTTTTTTCTTATGACTGTCAGTTGGGACATGGTAATTGTGGGTGGTGTCACCATTGTTGTGAAAGAATTCTTTGAGGCAGAAGTCAGCGGAAGAACTCTTATAGTTCTCCTCATGTTTAGTATGGTATAACGTTCTGTGGCATCACAGAAATTCAGTCCCTTGGAGAGTAGAGTATAGATAGTTCAGCTCTGGTTAGAGATCACCTTCACAAATTCATGATGCTGGGGTGTTCTGTAGTGCCATGTGGCGGGTCCTCGTACCATGGTTTCTCCCAGAGATGGCAGTGTGTGGGCTGTGCAATTGTAGCCAATTCCACCTTGTGTGTTGGACGGCTGTCATCAGGGTTTTGGGTTGTTTTTTTTTTTAAATAGTTGTTTTGGGTTTCTTGCATTATTTCCATGTAACTTTTGCGACTTTCTCTTCCAATGGTATCTGCCCATTTTACACAGAAGAATGGGGCAGTACAGGGGAGAGAAACTATTTTTTTTTTTTTTTTAATATTGAAAAGAAAGTGCTTTTTCTGCTGCAAATAAAATTTGTTTTTTCCCTTTACTGTTCTCCCCACTATTTGATACAAGACCCTCTTTTGCCACCATCCCGGGCAGCTTTCTACAGTTTTTTTAGATTTGAATGATCATTAGTATCAGTTCCTCATCCTCTATGACGAAGGATCTTGGCAAGATCATTCAACGACTTAACTAGTGAAATCACATCACACAAGGCAGTAATCTGAACTACAGCTCAATCCCCCAAATGAAGGGAATACTAATTCTTAAAGCAAAGATGGAAATGAAAACCTGATACTTAAAACTGAAAAAAGCAAGGGAGGGAAATGAATTTTTGAATAAATCTTTGAGGCAATATACGTATCAAAGCAGAGGAAAAGGCAAAAAGATAATTTTGCAATTTAAACACAACTCCTGGATAGTTCCTTAATTATGAGTGTCCTGGCAGAATATTTCAAGTTATATTACATACCTCCCTTTTCAAGTTATCTGAAGCATTCAAAGCAGATTTTGCCTTCTCTGGCCCATTTTCAGTTGCTGCAACCTTTGAGTCAAAGTCAGATTTAGTCATCTTTCCCTTGCCATGCGAAGAAGAAATGTTCTCTATATGCTGACCCACAAGGCTGAAAAATACACAAGAACATTAGAAGCAACAACACATTAAGCAGTTTTAGAATCTTCATATAACTACATTTAATATACTACATATGAAATTGTACACAAACAATGGATACAGAAGCAAGCAGAGCAGGTGAATGACCATGTTGCAAAGCCAGCATAGCAAAACACACTGAAGTTATTTTAGGCTCACAACACTCACCTCTCTGGTGGATTGACAAAAGAGGAAGGCTCACTCTGAGGGTCAGCCTCAAGTGCCCCACCAATATCACAGTCAGGTTCTGACTGCTCAGCTTCACTAGAGCTGACTATAGGGATATCAGCACGGGAATTTTCTATTGCACTGAAGGGAAAGAAATAACATGCTTTTTACCCTTCTGGTATTAGACATATCCTGCTAATCAAAGAGGTAAGTTAATGAAGTTATTTTGATACAGAAAGAGAGCGAATACATATATAATACAGTACCATGGAAATGTCAGTCATGGATCTTGTAAGTGGATGAAGGGAAATATATAAATGTTATGTCACTATTTTGGAAGTGTATTCTCATATTGCTCACATTAAGGATGATCTATTTCCCATCTATTCCATTTGCCATGGTATAAGGTAGCAGCACACAACATTTGTCTTATAGAAGGCCCAGGCCACAGCTCTCAAAAGTCTCCATTAAGACATCTTATCACTCTTGCAATAGTGAATTTTCCATTACTATTACAAAATAAAGGGGGAAATTGGCTCTTTTGTCCAAACTTTGCTTTGCTTGGGCTGGGGGAAAGAGAGCTGTAACCAACTCATTTGTGAGATTCTCAGGGTGAGCCTTAACTAACGCAACTTAGAGCTGCCTGACTGGCTGTAAGTTTTACCACTGGTGTAGGATTCTTCATAAAGCATACATCAGTGGAGGATATGTACAGCTGAACAGAGCACTGTCATGCCTCTTAAGCCAGGAGGGGGTGACATGAAAAGACACAGGGCCTGGCAGCAGCACGTGTGCTAGCAGGCCATTCTCCTATACCAGGAGAATTCTCTGCTGACCATATGATGCTGCATTACAGCCCCTTTGTGCCACTGTGTAAAGGGGCCACAACTGGGCTACAGAATCTGTCCTTGTGTGTCTTGATTATTTCCATTTCAGTCTTCAGGAAGAAAACTTGAACTTGCTGGGTCACACAGATCCTAAAGCAACAAAAGGCCATAGCTGCCTTTCATCAGAGATGAAGCAGAAAAAAAATGGAGAGAGGAGGGAACAAATGAATTTTTGATTTGTTCCTTTTCTGCCTACATT
Source organism: Chelonoidis abingdonii (assembly GCF_003597395.2). NCBI lineage: Eukaryota > Metazoa > Chordata > Testudines > Testudinidae > Chelonoidis > Chelonoidis abingdonii. The sequence goes on along the minus strand of NC_133775.1, from coordinate 65,640,982 downwards.
CATACAGGTACACAAGAGTACACAATGTCTGTAACTGGGGTTCTCAAACTGGGGGTCGGTATCCCTCAGGGGGTCACAAGGTTATTACAGGGGAGGTCAAAAGCTGACAGCCTCCACCCCAAACCCTGCTTTTCCTCCAGCATTTATAATGAAGTTAAATATATAAACAAGTGTTTTTAATTTATAAGGGGGTTGCACCCAGAGGCTTGCTTTGTAAAAGGGGTCACCAGTACAATAGTTTGAGAACCAGTGGTCTATAAGCTATAATCCCTCTAAGGTGCACGCCTATGCAGGAGACAACCAAGGGCCGCACACAAAATTAGCAGAGCCATGCAGGCATGCACGCTGCACTTGGGTATGGCCATAGGCGGGCCTGGAAGAGGGGTGCAGGGCGAGACGCCTTTCCCTGGCTCCCCCAGTCCCAGGGTGGCTGCAGCAGGGAGAGACGCCTCTCTCCTCAACAAGGTGCTGTTGCGGGGAGAGATGGCGGGGGGGTGGGGGGGGGAATACTCTCTCCTCGCCGCAAACCCAAAGCAGACTGCATCTGAAACTCCTCATCCCCAGCCCCACCCCAGAGCCCTCCCCCACTTTACCACAACTGTCTATCCCAGCCCTGAGCACTCCCACACACACACACACACTCCAAACCCCTCGGCCTCACTCCTGCCATACATCATACCTCCATATTAGTGCACATAAAATTCATTCCACAATGTATGGGAAAAATTAGAGGGAACATTATCTATAAGGGTGATAAATCAGAACTAAGAAAAGCCTTTGCTCGGCCTCTCATATCTTAACACTAGCAATCTTCACCTGAGGCAATACAAACCTTGTCACACTAATATTCTGACACTGAGCTGCAAAATGCTGTCTCTTCCCCTACCCCCTCTCCTCCAAAGCATAATAGCAGGTTAGCAACCTACAGGCTGAGTCTTTCAGTTTGCCACCTGGTGCTACTCCTACAACGGAAGCAGCCATGGAAAAAAATTAAGGAACTAATTTTGGCACCTTTCAAATGAAAATGCTAAATGGGAGAAAAAACTAGACATTCAAAAACTCACTCTTGGCCATGCGCAAAGGGACCTGTCTATCCCCGCAAGTACAAAAGGAAGACTACTAATTATCTTGTTTAAGAGATTGATTTTACCAATCAGGTTCATATAGGATTTGTGTTAAATATGAATCCTTAAAACCAGGGGTTATAACAACAAGTTATTTGGTCCATTATATTAATAGCTATTTCCTTTGACACCCTTTTGGTGGCAGAGCCAGGTAAATTACGCCTTTGCATTAAACCTCGAATTCAGATGCCAAGATGTAAAACCTAACTTAAACATATTAATATTAAATTGATCTGCATATTCTTGACCCTACAAGACTGAGAAGATGAATGATCAGAAACAATGTGAAGATGAATAATTAGTAATTCAATAAAATATGGTACAAATATTAATTGAAAAAAAATCTTTGGGTATACCTTAACTTTATTTTTTTTTCCCCACAGAAGATATATATGTGTAGTTTACATATATGAAAGAGTAGCACGAACACTAGGCACATGTATTCTGTCCTGTTTAGTCATTTATAAATGTAAGTTGTTAAAAAAAATTACTACAAAACATGTTGTCATAAGCAGATAGTTAAGGGTTAATGTCTTTTACCTGTAAAGGGTTAACAAGCTCAGTGAACCTGACTGACACTTGACCAAAGGACCAATCGGGGACAAGATACTTTCAAATCTTGGTGGAGGGAAGTCTTTGTTTGTGCTGTTCTTTGTTCTCTCTTGGGACTAAGAGGGGCCAGAAGTGCAACCAGGTTTCTTCAATCTTTCTAAAACAGTCTCTTATGTTCAAAATAGTAAGTACTAGCTAGAAGGCGGATTAGTCTTTTGTTTGTTTTCTTTATTTGCAAATGTGTATTTTGCTGGAAGGATATTTTACCTCTGTTTGCTGTAACTTGTAACTTAGGCTGGGGGGAGGGAGTCCCTCTAGTCTATGTATAGCTGAAGACCCTGTAAACATTTTCCAACCTGGTTTTACAGAGATAATTTTTACTTTTTCTTTCTTTCATTAAAAGCTCTCTCTTTAAGTACCTGATTGATTTTTTTCCCCTTGTTTAAAACCCAAGGGGATCGGGTCTGAACTCACCAGGGGATTGGTGTGGGGAAAGGAGGTGGGGGGAAAGTTAATTCCTCTCTGTTTTAGGATCCAAGGAGTTTGGATCAGTGTAGCCTCTCAGGGTAACCCAGGGAGGGGAAGTCTGGGAGAAGGAAAGGTGCAGGAATGGTTTGTTTCCCTTTGTTTTAAGACTCAAGGGGTTTGGGTCTTGGGTCCCCCAGGGAAGATTTTGGGGGGACAGGGAGTGTACCAGACACTGGAATTTCTGGTTGGGGACAGCGCTATCAGATCTAAGCTAGGAATTAAGCTTAGAAGGGTACATGCAGGTCCCCACTTTCTGGACGCTAAAGTTCAAAGTGGGAACAATACCTTGACACATGTGCACATCATTTGTTCACACTGAGTACTAACTGAAACACAAGTCAGAAAATAAGGAATTTATATAACCATAAAATTTATCATCTTACTCAGATGGCAACTGATTTTTTCTGAAAGGTTTCCAAAAATATTCGTCTTTTGGCAGAGATCAATCATGAGCAGTTTCATGTCCAAAAGGAACAACTTTAAGTTATTACAAAGTAAAAACTGGAGTTTAGATGGAATGATTCAAATATGTTTGTGGTGGTTGTAATGTCTCATTAACATTACAGAAGGCAGCTAAACAGGCAGTTCACAACTCAAAGCTCACAACAGCAAAATAGAAGAGCTATACAACTTTTTGTTTAACATCTTGGACTATAAAAGTGTTTGCTAAACTTCCATGTTGTTTGTGATTGAGCACATGCTTGTTAAAAGTCCATTGCCACTTTAAATAAGTGTCCATATAGAAAAATTAAAATAGGTATAAACATTTTTCTTTTTATTCAAAAGGTTTTTAAGTGTAAAGAAACGTTCACCTTCTCTGGTCACCCTGTTCCTTCTTCCCTTATTCATTCAGGGAAGCCAATCCAAACCATTTGAAAATCATGAATCAGGCCCCATAATACCATTGACTAGCCCTAAAAATGACAAGATTTTAAAAAACGTTTGTTTTAAATTTATCTTCTCATTTCAGCCTTTAGGGATCACTTTTTCCAGCTTTTCCCCATCCATGAGGGCTAGAAACTTTTTTAATAAAAGGTGAAAGTCTCATGAAGTTATATGGCTCCATGAACTAAGGGTTTAAGAAGCCCACTAAGAGTGCTGCCAGCTCTTGTGATTTTTACCATGAGTCTTGAACACCACTGGCAAAGGGTACTAGTGAATGCATCAGGATAAATAGGCCAAAAACTGTAATGGAGGCATTTGGGTTTAGGACAGAGCATATGCTCTGAAACCCCATGGAGGGGGGTGGATGTCGGAGTCCGAGATCCAGCGTGAGCCCCAGTGGCTACACTGCAATTTGCAGCCCCACAGCCCAAATCAATTGACACAGGCTCTGATACTCCGTGCTGGAGCTTTTTTATTGCAGTGCAAATGTATCCTCAGACTTTAAATAATTCTTTTAACTGGCTATATTTAATGAGTCCAATTTAATCGGATTTTCCTTTAATCTGTCAATTTAATGATAGTGAGTCAGGCTTAATTTGTTCTGTACTGCCTAAGTACTGCCGCAGAGCATTTTTCAGCAAAATGATTAGTTGAGCATTGTTTTAAGATCCTGATGTGTCTGAGCGGAACTTTGCAAGAGATGTCTAAATTCTTATGCCAGGGGTTGGTGCTCTGTAATTTTACACAACTTGAGTTCTATAAAAAGCAATGAAGAGTCCTGTGGCACCTTATAGACTAACAGAAGTATTAGAGCATAAGCTTTCGTGGGTGAATACCCACTTCGCCAGAGGCATAAGATGCCACAGGACTCTTTGCTGCTTTTTACAGATCCAGACTAACACAGCTACCGCTCCAATACTTGAATTCTATAGTTACCTTCAACTTTTTCTTGTTATTTTCCTGCATTTTGTGTCATCACAGAGAGGGCAGCAGAGTGATGCCTCTGTGTTCCAGAGGTGCCCTTTGAAGAGATTGCTTCAGAGCCACCCAGCCACTGATAATCTAGACTATGATCCACTGGGAGCTTCACAAGCTGTACAGGCACTACTGAATTCTTTTAAATTAAGCTGTTTTGAGACCCCATTTAAGGGGAAAAAAAATGTCTCCTGCTGTCAGAGCAGAGAGTTTAGGACAGCTCTGTTGCTGCTGGTGGGAATAACAGAATTCTTAGAGGCTTATCTCCTTAAGGTACAAAGTATAGCCCAGCAGTGAAACAGTTCTGGCAAAGACATGAAAGGCTATTTGTGAGGGCTAGTGGCCTTTATCAGGGAACAGATAAAGATATGTATTTTTCAGATATCCTATGAGGTGTATATAGAATAGAGTTTGCAAGCTTACTACTGTGAAAGGAAAAGATATTTCCGTTCTCAGTATCTCCAACTAGGTTAATAATCAACATTGACACTTCAGGCAAACAATGCAGGAAAGGTACACTGCAGAAGTGGTACAGTATATTGGAGTAGCCTTGCTATCATAAATCACTATGTAGCAAAACTAGTAAGAGTGTGGTAGGCTGAAGTTTGCATTGTAGCAACAATAGTTTCCCCCATTGTAAATCAATGAGAAAGCTGTTGCCATGGAGATTTTGAAGAACTGATTGAACACTTTCAGGTGGCATTCTCTAACAAAAATATATAGCTTTGAGAATGCTATGGTACGCTTGGCAAGCAAAATCCCAACACCTACACAGTATTACAACCAATTCCTCATGCCTAACAATTTAGAAGGGCCACCTATTTGGGGAAATACTACTTATTGCAATAAAGATTAAAACTGTAACAAAATAAAAGGCTTACTCAGGCTGCGAGACTGGAGAGATCTCTGAGGTAGATGAACTGGAAATGTTTTCAATGCTTGCTGCTATGCTAGAAGAAGCTTCATTTAAGTCTACTGAAGGTAGTGTCTCAACCTGAGGCAGACTTAATTCACCCATTTCTGTAGTCTGTTTAAAATATTAGAAATCAGTGCAAAATTTGAATGACTTCTGATAAAGTGAGATGTAACGTACATTTCTCCTGTATTTACATAAAACAGACATCTGAATTTCTGATCTCTTCAAACACCAAATATGCGTGCGCACACACACACGAAAGTGAGAATCTGACACCATAAAGCAGGGATAGGTAACATATGGCATGTGTGCCAAACGCAGCACATGAGCTGATTTTCAGTGGCACTCACCTGTCAGGGGGCTCTACATTTTATTTTAATTTTAAATGAAGCTTCTTAAATATTTTAAAAACCTTATTTACTTTAAATACAACATTAGTTCAGTTATATATTATAGACTTATAGAAAGAGACCTTCTAAAAACGTTAAAATCTATTACTGGCACGCAAAACCTTAAATCAGAGTGAATGAATGAAGACTCGGCACACCACTTCTGAAAGGTTGCCAACCCCTGCCATAAAGGAACATTGGATGCTTTCATTGATAAGCAACATACATGACACTAAATACTACTTTGGGACATATTTGCAATTTTTGTTGTATGCTCAACAATACAATTAGGAAATTTTTCCTAATAATGCTATATTTCTAAAAAATGTATACATTTCACCAAAACAAGAATTTATACCACTTTGTTTACACCAATAATACCATTACAAAAATAAATAAATGTTTAAGCAATTGAATTTAAATTATACTGAAACAGGAATATGTTTAAGGTTTCACATTAAGTGCAAAAATAATTTATACTACCTAAAGCTTTCATCCCAAGGTTTTAACTCATATTACAAACATTAACCTTGACAGCATCTCAACTGAGATGCAAGTATTAGACACATTTTTCATACAGGAAAATAACCAAAATGAGGTTCAAATAAATAGCTCTCTGTTGGTTTTAACTCCTAGTCCTTAAGCTATCCGATCACATTTACGGTTTATAGTTTTGCATGGTGTAGTCACATAAATTTGCAGGTGTGCATGTGATAAGTGCAAAACAGATCAGAGTATTTCCTTCAGGAATATACAGTACTCTTAACCAAGCGCCCCTACTCATCAGTTGGATTAGCTTGAGTCATTACTCTAAACACAAAGAGGCTGGGAAGGATTTATGATGGAATTGTATCTATGACCTGGAACTCAGAGTTAAATATTTTAGCATACTTTGTCTTTTGACCCCTAGAAAGCATGAGGTATGTTTTAACAGAAATCAAATAACTTCTCTCTAAACTGTAATTTTCATACAGAGTTCTCAAAGTACTTTATTACATACAATCCTGCACTCTCCATTGAAATGCAGCCACCTGAAAGATGGAATGTAAAAGCTGTTTAGAAAATGAAGAATAATGCATCTAATCAAAAGTGCAGAGGGAATTTAGGTAGGCAGAAAGTACTACAGATTCATAGATTTCAAGGTCAGAAGGGACCAGCACAATCATCTAGTCCAGGGGTCGGCAACCTTTCAGGAGTGGTGTGCCGAGTCTTCATTTATTCACTCGAATTTATGGTTGTGTGCGCCAGTAATACATTTTAACCTATTTAAAAGGTCTTTTTCTATAAGTCTATAATATAACTGAACGATTGTTGTATGTCAAGTAAATAAGGTTCCAAAATGTTCAAAAAGCTTCATTTAAAATTAAATTAAAATGCAGAGCCCCTCAGAGCAGTGGCCAGGACCTGGGTAGTGTGTGTGTCCCTGAAAATCAGCTCGTGTGCCACCTTCAGCACACGTGCCATAGGTTGCCTACCCCTGATCTAGTCTGAGCTGCTACATAACACAGGCAATAGAATATTACCAAGTGACTCCTGTTTCTAGCCAAACAAGTAGTTATGTGCTTGAGCATCTTTTAGAAAGACATCCAATCTTGATTTAAAAGCTTCTAGTGATGGAGAATCCACCACATCCTTGGTAAGTTGTGCAATAGTCAATTACCCTCACTGTTAAAAATTATACATGCAGGAGTTTAATAATAAAATGTGTTGGTCCTTGTTTTTTTCCCTCCCATCTGAAAAAATGACACCTCCAGCAGCTCTGTGCCCAATATCTCCATGCAAGTAAGATACAATATAAATAGTTATAAAACCTCAACACACAAATGAAAAGCTCAAACCCATCAAATGTTTGAAAAATTCACCAAATGATGAATGAAAAAGCTTGCCTGGTCTTCTTTTGTGCAGTCATCAAGTAAATCAGTTTCTCCAGGATAGTTGTGTATATTTGAGTCCACATGTTCCAAAGACTCCGTTCCAACGGGTCTGCCTGTTTCCTCCTAGTGCATTATAAAGTAAAGAAAATTGGATAATAGTCATATCATGCTTGAATTTAATCTGTGTTCTACTAAAAACACTTTCCCACTATTGGTCTTGAGACAAACCTTGGGACTATTTTACCTTTCTAGACCTGAATTCTAGATCCAACAAAAGAAAAACAAGCTGAGTTATGGAACATCCAAAGACATGTCTTACATGCTAATGTATATAAGCTAAATGCTCTTAAATCGTTGTCTGTACAAGAAAGTCACACCAGTTTAAGTCATTTTAGTTCAATTAAAGGGTTTGAACTAAAAAACAAACCAATTTAACATTTCCTTAAGGCCTAGTCTACACTTAAGATTTAGATTGATATAGCTACAGTACCTCAGGGGTGTGAAAAATTCACATCTGAGCACTGTAACCATGCCAACCTAATTCTGGTGTAGATGCAGCCAAGCCGACAGAAGAATGCTTCTGTTGATCTAGCTACCCTCACTTAGGGAGGTGGTGTTTCTACAGTGATGGAAAAATCCTATTTGGTACTGTAGGCTACATTTACACTATGGAGTTATACTGGCACAGCTATGGTGCCATAGACTTGCCACTCAAATGTGACCTAAACCTGTTTAGCTTAATTTGACACAAGATAAACAGACTTAAGAAACTGTTAAGACTGTTTAAGTGTGTCTGTTAGGTGTTTGTGTCAGTTCAACTAGATAGATTTAAACTGGTACAACTTCTCTATTCAGAAAATAATTTAGGAAAAAAAAAAAATTCCCCTCTCACCCCTATGGATGGTATGTGTCTTCCTCAACCTCGGGTCCTCTACCAGAGGCCTGGGAGTTTGAGGGTTCTGCGCAGTATCTTAGCTGTTCCTAGCACTGCACTCTTCTGGACAGAGAGCTCTGATGTTGTTCCTGGGATC
>NC_133775.1:65582941-65631094 GCF_003597395.2 Chelonoidis abingdonii | reverse complement strand
AATGCCCTTCTGAGCTGTGCTCATTGTACTGGCCCATGTGGTCCTGTAAGCTTGGCAGCTATGATGCTGATAAGACTTTCCATGTGTTGGGGAGCAGTTATTGGCCGGTAGTTGGCCGGTTCTGTCCCTTGCAGGGGTCTTTCATGATCAGCACTGTCCTTCCTTGTGTAGCCGTTTGGTGGGAGCCTGCTGCTAGCAGCTGGTTCATCTGTGCTCTAGGCTTTCATGCACTGCTGTTATTTCTTTAGCCAGTAGGTGTGGATCAGTCTGGTCCAGGTGCTGTCCAGCTCTTCAGTGTTTTGACCCGCTGCTGGATGTCTTCACTGTATGGTGACTGGTTCTGTTCTGGAGATTGCTGTGCTCTGTTCTCAGGTCCTGCAGCACTTTGCACTGGTGTTATGAGTCTTCTCTTTCTCCCATATGTTTTTTCCAGTACTGTTCAGTTTCTGCTGTGGTGGCTCTGCTGTTATTGTGTTGTTGCACTGCAGTTGGGAGTACACCTTGGATGGTTCCTTGGAGAACAGGGCATTTACTTTTTTGGCCTCTGCTTCTCTAGTGTATCTCCTTAGCCTGGTAGCCAGTGCTGTGAGCCTTTGTTTATATATATGCAGGAAGTTACACTCTTGGCTGGATCGGTGAATGGTATCTGAGAAACTGTTTACCTATATTTTCAGGTCTTTGAAATATAGTCTGTACATATTCACAAGCTTAGGAAATGCATGCCCCTCATTGTATAAGACCCATTTGGAAAAAAATCAGTGATTCTGAAGGCTAAACGTGCTATATGTCTGAATACTCAAGGAGAAGCAAGGTTATATAATGAACTGTAGCTCCGAACCCTCAGTTGGTTAAAACAGACTCCAGAAAAGGAGGAAAATAAGTATGGATCTACATATGAAACTAATCTTGCACACTTTCAGGTAAGTGACCTCTCTCAAGTATTAGCTGCTGAGATCCCCACTCCTGAAAGATTAACTAGCAGAAATTCCTCTAAAAGGAGGGCTAGTCAAACACTGCAAGATTGCCCTTCTGAACTGAGGAGTTCTGGAGACCCAGTCAAGAGTAATATGCTAAAAAAACAGCTCTAAATTACATCTTCACACACAGAGTAATTTCCTAAACTAGCTACAAAAGATACTTCGAGTCTGGTGGAATGAGTTTAATCTCTAGGTTTAAATTTTAGAGATCTGCTTCTGAAACAAATAATCACTTTCCCCCTCATTCCCTTAGGATGCTTATCAGAAAAATCAGTACAAAGTGTACAAGAGTGGTTTCAAACTCAACCCCCACTACAGGTCAGTTGGCTTCTTCTTTGAGTGATGTGGGCATATGACATTAGCCATAAAAATCAAACTGGGGTATGAAGGATTTGTGACAAGTCCCATTTTTTATGATTGTGTCGTTTTGCTCATTTTAAAATTTATCTGTATTCTTCCAGCTGAGGTCATCAGAACTGCAGGATTGTGCACAGGGTGGATAAAAATCGATTTTAAAATATGGATTTTTTTTTTATTTAAATTGGATTTTTGATAAAATGCTTTGAGGAAAAACCTAAACATAGTTTTAATTAAGATCCACAAGGAGATATATTTGCGCTATAATGTAATAGTGATTATAAAAATTTTAATTCTATAATATGAGAATATATTAATGTAATGTTTGAGAAAAGTTTTGTAAATGAGTTCCAATAGTTCATGGATTAGGGACCCAATTTTATGGGATTCCATAGGCTTCTGTATAGATTTAGGTTAACCTTTCGATCAACCCAATGGGACTCAGTGCTCAGTCTAGAAGATACCATCAGAGATGCTTAGTTTTGCAATTTTCAAACTGTGGATTTGTCTCTCCAGAGATAACATGCTTGTTAACAGCAAAAAAAAAATTCTATAGAGAGAGAGAGAGACACACACGACAAATAACAGATCTCAACCCTATTGTCCCTCTGCAAATTTGTGTACACAGAGTCAATCCCTTACCTCTCTCTAAAAGTGCAAAGTTTCAAAAAGTTCAATGAATAGAAAATTGTTGGGGGTGGAATAGATCTGGACAAGGAGAAGAAGTCTGGAGATAAATGTGAGAAGTGAGGGACATATGCTTGTTTTGTTAAAATATTATACGTTTGCTGTTGAAGAAAAAAATCCAGAATACTTAATGTTGTCTTATTTAACTAAAACAAACAATTTAAATGTCTGGTGATGTTCTCCTCCTAATGTGTCATGGCAAGAAAATCCTCCACATATTAATGATTAACCTTTGAATTGGAGATAGTTCACCTCCCAATGACTTCATAAATATCTGCTTCCATTATCTTTGGTAAATGAAATGACCAAACAATCATTCATTTTCTGATATAGCTGTAAAACTTATCTGAAAAGTTTTCAAAATAAATCAGTTTAAAAATGTATAGTGTGTACCTTCTAAAAATGAAATCTACATCTGTGAGTTGTGAAGAATATTAAGGTTATAACAACCAACAAAAATGCACTTATGTAGAAAACCAAGTCTTCCTGACTAGTGATTTAAATCAAATCCACCCTGACTGTGCATCACTTAGAGCACAAGCTGGCAAAACTACAGTGAGCCTGGACACTGCATGATCTAAGAGACAGGGACACGGTGGAAATTAAAGTAGATTTTCTAGATGACTAGCCCTAGCACTTTAGCTAATTGGAGCATTCAGTACATATTTTTTAAATCACTGATTGAGAACCAAATCTTAAAACGAAGACCACCAAATCTAGCCCATCTACTGAAAAATATGCAAATGTCCACTGTACCTTTTCCTGGATGTTCTCATCCTCATTTGCCAGGGCATAGTTATCTGGAGAGTACTGCGATGTAGATGAAGGGCTCTCGTTACAAAAAACATGCCAGCTAGGAAGCCTGTTAAACAAAACACAGACAAAACAGGAACTAAAAATCTAAGTCTCACCTTTACATACATAAATACACAGATGATTATCTCCCTCATTCTTATTTTCATTTGTTCCTATAAAATACCTGGGTATATTTTAAAAAAAAAAAAAAAAAAACGAACACACCACTTTTGTTAGGTTATTGGTGATCCTTTGCAAGCAGTGCTAGGAATCCCACTTCAGTTTTAAGAACTGATCTCACAGCAGGATGGATTGGGAAGTTAGCTCTGAAATATACTCGTACTTTTTATTGACTGATTTGTAAATTAAGAAATGGAGTCTACAGACCAAAATTCACTCATTTCTTGTGCAGTGCCATCAGTGTGCTTAGTGGCTCAGGGTGTTCTATTCCTCTTAGAAGTGTACAGTACTTTGGCACCTACGATATTTAAACTAGCCTGACAATAGTCAAAGTCTTAAGTTTCCCCAAGCCATTGGCCCATTGGGCTGAAACGGTTAATTTCATAGCCAACAGTACACAAAGGAGTGATGTGGAGAGCATCATGTCCGACTACCGTTGACTGCCCTAACCCAATGGATCAGGTATCCACTCTGCAGTTGGGTAAACTGGAGGTGGCTTTTCGGTATGAGATCGAGTGACACTTCAACCCATGACCTTCTGGATTGTAGTCAAACCAGGTGGCACTGACAGATGCAATCTCATAGTAGTAGAGAGTACTGGCCCAAACAGAACATGCAGAATTTTTCTGATCAAGAGATAAAAAGCCTCTCGTCAGAAAGTTCAGATATTTTGATAAGTAGTTCTCAAAAGAACATTTTAGTTTACCTGTAACTTAGTCAAAATGGTAAATCTAGTGATTATGGGCACTGTCCAGCAGGGAATTTCTACACACCTGACTATAAAGGCATCTTATATTTTTTTAATACTTCACAGAAAAAACAACTCCCTTAGCACACCAACTGCATGAAATCACAGCCTAAGGAAGTGCCTCCAGAGCTGAACACCGGAAAACAAAATGCACAGAATGGAAGTTGACAAGATACTGACTAGCTATCAATAAAAGGATACACTCCTCTCTAAAATTTGAAATTTCTTTACCTTTTAGTCACAGCTCAGAAACTGAAGTTTTCTTCCTTGCCTATGCACAGATCAACTGACAATACATACTCTTGGGCAGTAGCAAACAGTAATGATCAATAAAGTTAACTACCATACATAAGAACGGCTCTGTTGTCCCACACAAACTGAAAATGTAAACAAATGTATTTAAAACATATATTGTAAGTTTAGAGCACACTGAAGGATGTTAACAAAGCTCTGTCAGGTAAAGAAAAGCCCAAGCTTTTAGAGCTTAGTGAACTAATATATGGTAAACCAGATAGTGGTTTTACGTATGTGCTTGTATAAGGCTTGGGGGGAAGGGGGGTGGGTAGGTGTTCATGAGGGAGATGCCCTTTCAGCTCCTACAGGAGGAATTTTGTTAGTTGACGATGGATCAGAAGAGCGAACTAAGTAGATAGAGAAAATCTGATGAGCCTTTTGCGCTGTATCTTTTAGAGGTTAAAAGGGAAATTTTGCATTTATACATGTTTGGTAAAGAAAGATATTTAGGCTTGGATACCAAAAGGTAGATGATATGATTTGGTTTACATAAAATTCTATATTTATTTGAGGGACAAACTCAGGAGTTAGATGGAGAACCTATTAGCTCAGAAAGAATTGAGGCACTCAAAGGTGAAGGTGGCTATATAAATGCCTAAATGGAATGAAAAAATGTTCTGAAGTGATAGTGGGAATAAGAGCTGCCTGGAGACCAAGCAGAGCCTTCAAGCCATATGTACATGAGAGCTCAGTTTCCATGCTATAATTGAAATTTCTTTTTAAAAGCTGGCTAACATTGTTTCAAATGATTTTTTTAAAACAGCACAATATTAGTTTTACTGAACAGTTTATACTCCCAATGATACCTTTTTTACTTCAATGAAAATGAAAAGTCCAGTTACTCCAATGGAAAAAAAAAAAAAGTTTATTTTGGACTATTTTCTGAAATGTCTCCAGCACCCAGACACCCAACTCCCAATGGGATCCAAACCACAAATAAATCTGTTTTACTCTATATAAAGCTTATACAGGGTAAATTCATAAACTGGCCGCCCTCTATATCACTGATAGATTGATATGCACAGCTGTTTGCTCCCACAGATATTAAATAACTTACTCTGCGTTTATTAATAAACAAAAAATGATTTTATTATGTATAAAAAGTAGGATTTAAGTGATTTCAAATAATAACAGCCAGAACAAAGTAAGTCACAAAGCAAAATAAAATAAAACACACAAGTCTAAGCCTAATACATTAAGAAACTGATTACAGGTAATATCTCCCCCTCAAAGATGTTCCCATAAGCTTCTTTCACACACTAGAAGCCTTCCTGTCTGTGCCCAATCCTTTCCCCTGGTACAGTCTGTTAGATCCAACAGACAGCTCAGGAGGTAAGCAGGGGTTCTCTCATGACTGGCCACCCCTTTTCATAGAATATCAAGGTTGGAAAGGACCTCAGGAGGTCAACTAGTCCAACCCCCTGCTCACAACAGGACCAATCCCAGCTATTTTTTTTTGCCCCAAATCCCTAAGTGGCCCCCTCGAGGATTGAACTCAACCCTGGGTTTAGCAGGCCAATGTTCAAGCCACTGAGCTACCCCTCCCCTTGCTCCACGCCCTTTTATAGCTTTGGCACAAGGTGGGAATCTTGTCTGTACTTGTCCCCATGCCCGCCTTATCCATGGAAAAGTACAAGGATTAAGATGGATTCCAGTATCATGTGACACGGTCACGTCACTTTAAGACCCCTAGTCTCCATTCTTCCTAGGTTGTCCCACAGATACACAAGAAGGCGTGCAGGTAAATAAACCTTTTACAACCAATTGTCCTAGTCAATGGGAGCCATCAAGATTCTAAACCACCATTAATTACAATATGACCTCGGAGTTATATTTCTAGCTTCACATACAAGAATGCTATATGCACACAAATAGGAGGAATATATTCAGTAGGTTATAACCTTTGTTATGATACCTTACAAGAGACCTTTTGCATGAAGCATATTCCAGTTGCATCATATTTACACTCATAAGCATATTTCCATAAAACATATGGAATGCAACGTCACAGGCAGCAGTATCTTTTGTCCTCATGTTTCTGGAAGTACACAAGAACAGGATAACTGTTCTAGGTCAAGCCACAGCCGCCTAGGGATATGACATGATTTGACACTCACATTGCCACCATTACACTTTTGCAAGAAAAGCACAGAATATTAAATAGGCTAATAACGATTTGAATATACTATTGGATCCAGTATAGTGTGCTACATATTTCACGTTAAACATCATCTATGGCAATGCAAGACTAGGAATGGTGGCGGTCACCCTTAAGCTCCCCCATTAGGGATGAGCTCAACCAGCTACTTTGTTTATAAACACTACTTACATCATCTACATTAGGTACAAAACAAACAAACATTACATAGGCATTGCCATACTATATCAGGCCCATGGTCCATCTAGTTCAGTATCCTGTCTCCAACAGTGACCTGCTTCAGAGGAAACTGAAAGAAAACCCGCAGTCAACAGATATGCGCCTCCATGAATGTCTCATAGTAATTCTTAATAGAGGTTGGTTTAAGGTTTGAAGCATGAGATTTAATAATCTTTCCAAAAATTGTTTGCATGAACTACTGCAACTGGATATACTTTTTATGTAAAAGTCCAATCCTCCTTTGGAATTTGCTAAACTGCTAGCCTCAATGACATCCTGGGGCAATTAATTCTACAGACAGATAAAGAATACATCTACACAATATGTAATTAGTTTTCTATTTGCTGCCCTCAATTTCATTGAATCCCTCCCCCTTATTCTTGTGGTGAGAGGGAGAGAATGGAAGATCACTTACAGCTTCTCTATACTATTTATTACTGTAAGGTGAGCAGTAAGTGATCCCTATATTTAGGTTGCCTAACACTTTCCATTAT
Organism: Chelonoidis abingdonii; assembly: GCF_003597395.2. Classification (NCBI taxonomy): domain Eukaryota; kingdom Metazoa; phylum Chordata; order Testudines; family Testudinidae; genus Chelonoidis; species Chelonoidis abingdonii. The sequence continues at coordinate 65,624,185 of NC_133775.1, read as the reverse complement.
AAAAGATTCACACCTCTACTGTTTGTAGCAAATCTTTGATATTTGGGAGGGAAAATGCCTTGGTATCACAGAACTGGCTTTTCCTTGACTTCCTGAAATTTTGTTTTTTGCTATGACAGAAACCGATAACATCACTATCACTTTTCTTCCCCTTGCATTTCTAAAGAAAATGTTGGCACTGTATCAGAATAATAGACATTTAAGGCCAGACTCACCTTACTGCCAAAGCAGTAGCAGACATTGTACTGGCAAACTTGTGGAAGCTGCCATAGTATGTGTGTGCGTGCATGGTGGGAGAGAGGGAGAATTGGGCCAGGTTAGAATCTCGCACCCAATCACATCCAAAACCCAGCAGTCTGTTCGCACCACCAAACTTCTGGGAATATAACTTTCCCCTCCTGCCAGCTAATTCAGTTAGTTCTTTTGCTCAAACTGTAGTAATCTGCACTGCAGAGATGAAGGTTCAGAATTCAAACTCTGCTTATGATATGTTAACATGGGGTTGTGACATTTGCACAGAAGTTTGTTTTATCCTATAAAAAAAAGTTACATACAAAAGTTAAGTTTTTTAAACTGCAAAGTCAAAATATAGGAAATGCAAGATTTACAGTTGCCCACACAAAAACTTTGTTCTGACTCCTTATACACATAAATTATAATACAGGCTTAATTACACAATCATATTCTTTCCACAAGACCCTTGCCTAACTCTGGGCACCGGATCAATACGCAAGGGAGAAGAATTAAGGTTGCATTGTACGTCTGGCATTTCCTAACCTGTTAAAACAATCTGAAAAATCACTCTTAATCAAGTCCCTTCTTATTTATTCTCTTTTTTGAAGCAAGTACTCAAGAGACATTTTCTCCCAGAATCCTAATCAATATTGCCTGTCTCTGAACCCCCTCCAATTTTGCCATGTCCTTCCAGTACTTCACCCAATACACTAGGGTAAGAGTGAACTACTGATCTAAATAATCACATAGTCTGTATTTTCCATCTAATTTCTTAGACATTCCAACATTGTTTGCTTTTTTGACAGCAGCTACAGACAGCTGAGGTCTTCTGTGAACTGTAAGAATGAAAAGCAGCAATTTTCCTACTGCAGTGGTGGACTAGGTCTCTTAAAATAGGGTGTAGTAATAAAAGTAGCGTCCACGATGGCTTGTGCTTAAAAAATATAGACAATGTAAATGCTTTATTCCTGGGGGAATTCTGCAACAAAAAAATAAAAATTCCGCACACACTATTTTAAAAAATTCTGCATATTTTATTTGTCAAAGCAACAATATAATCACACCAGTTTAAATTACTTTTTGATCATTTATTTCAAAACACCTGTCAGCAAGTATGTCTGTAACAATATAGACAAAAAAGATTGAGGAAATGTTTTTTGACAAATAGAGTCCTTAATATAGAACTCTGAGTAATAACTCATTTAAACTACAATACAAAACTGTATTTCCAGCACCCTTCAGAACCAGTGCAAAAGCTTGGAAGAGTCAGGGATAATGGAGGAGCTGAGGGAAGGAAAGTAAATTTGCTGGGAAGGTGCCTGGGTGTGAAGTTGGAGGGTTATTGGGTATGAGTGGGAAAAGCTTGGAACAGTTTTTTTCCTTCCCCCCTAACCTGGCCCGACAGGTGCTGCAAAGAAGGCAAGCTCTTTCCCTTATCAGACTGGGATCAGTTGCTGTATTCTATTGCCACAGCACCCACTGGTGGCAAAAGGCAGAACTGCAACAACATTTCAGTAGAAGCTTTTCTGCACAAAAAATAAAAAAGGCGTGTGCCTTAATTATGCACACAGTAGCACAGAACTCCCCCAGGAGTACTGCACCTATGGAACAGATTGTTAATAATGTGCAATCAGCTTTACTAAACAAGGGCTGGACATTTTAATTCCTAAATTAGGCAGCTTGATTTCACTTCTCATTAAAATACAAATCACAACATACTTTTCCCCCCCCCACAAGAAGTATGGGAGAATTTTTTTTAAAGCACACCCTCCATATGCATATAAGCCGCAGCTTTGACACCCATAAGCTAGAGAAGCTAAAAACCATAAAGATGTATATAAATGTGTGACAGACATCAGAACAAGTTTTACAAGTACATTTTCATTTGTTTTTAAATGAATATGATTCTATGTGGTTAAGGATTAAATTTATTCTAAAAACAGTACTAAAATCTTCAACAATAGACGAGAGTAAATTATTGACACAAGTCGTGTTTAACTTAAAGTAATTTACAGAAACGCAAAAAATCTAAAAAGCAAATTTATAAAATATGTACGTTCTCAACTACTGCTTCACTATATACAATCATCAACCTCTGCAGTTTTGACATTTCAGTTCTATTAACATTACTACAATATTATAATTCAGGCACAAACAGGCAGAATCATTCTTCCAATTTGAAATTGAGTAATCTCGCCCTCATGTTGTAGATATCCCCTACTTCCAATCTACGCCCTCTTCCCCACAAGATTCTAAAGACGACCACCTAAAAAGACATGCAGAAGAGAGAGTTTTCAAATGCAGCAGCTATTCTACCCTTTGCCTGTCTCTAGCCCTCTTGGAACAAGTCCTCATCTTTTACCTTTCTCCTCTCACCCAAAATTCTAACCTATTGGTCTCTATAAAAACTCTAATTCATAAACTATCAGGGTTTGAAGGGACCTCAAGACATCTAGTCCAACCCCCTATTCAATGCAGGACCAATTCCCAGACAGATTTTTTCCCCAGATCCCTAAATGGCCCCCTCAAGGATTGAACTCACAACCCTAGGTTTAGCAGGCCAATGGTCAAAGCACTGTGCTATCTCTTCCCCTTAATTTTAAGCATCCACTCAAGAACAGGGTCAAGTAAAGTCTGCTTCCTACTGATTCAGTACAATATGCCACTAAACAATACTCATATAAAGAAAACTAAGCAGATATTTCTAAACGTTGGTTAACTTGGAGATAGAGTATATTTGGCATATCATCTTATACAGAGAGTCCCCTTCTGCTTTAGTAATCAGTAGCAAAATTTTATAGAATCCATTTCTTCAGGGAGTTAATTGTTTTTTGTTTGACCAAAAGGGAATCTTGCCCCTTTTAAAAAGGAGAGAGGGATTCTATTCTAGGGAAGTAGTTTGAGTTCCTTGCAACTATTAGTACAGGTAGTCAGACTGGCAGCTGGGAAAAAAAAAAAAAAAAAAAAAGTTAACCCTAAAGTTAAGCAATTAATTTAGTTACAGGTTTGACCTATCCCATTTCTATTACTTTTCTCATCCGCACCATGATTCCATTTTTCTTTCTACTCTATTTCAGTGCCTTGCACATAGAACAGACTACTCATAGCATTCTGTTATTGCCAAACACTATAGCCTATCAGTAAAATACTACATATATGGATGCATATTTGTCAAGTCTTTATACACAAAGATACAAAAATCAATAAAATCCAAGATGCTAACTCATATAATATTTGCAGCTCTACCAGTCCAAGACATAGCAAACCCATTTAAGTAGTTCCTTAATGCAAATGCCTCTTCAAATGTCTGTACTTTCTTTGCCTCAGGCCAAACATGCCACACTATTGTTTATTATGTATTAGTTTCAAACATGTATTTCCACACTGATCGATGGAGTAACAAAATAGCTAAAACCACCAGTCTTTTTCAGATTATCAGTACATTATGGCTTTCTAGTCAACATTAAGATTTTATCATTCCCTGTCCTTGCTATTATGTACTTCTCTTGTTGTATCAAGATTTACCCTCTCTCTCTCTCTGAATAAATCACTGTTTCTAAGAGAATCTCCGACCTTGCAGAAGTTCTTAATGTGACAATTCAAGTTTGCTACAGATGGTTCAATGACGACAGCAACAGAAGCTATTTAAATCTGATAAAGAATAATCTGGCATTTTCACTGGTATATTTCTACACGTGACTTTCTTGGATGCCCCACTGGATTCCTAAGGTTAAGAAGATATAAACATCCAAGCCTTGGATGCTAGCCCAAGCTTACAAGACAAAAACTTTACCCTTCATACGACAGGTATGTGCTGTTCTTTACTGAAGAGGAAGGAAAAAACATCTGCTCATCACTTCTGAATAAAATAGTGTGTGTGTGATGTTGTGATTTAGCACTGTTCCATTGACAGCTTGGCATCCATAACAAACCAAGCTGAATTAGAATGTTATGTTTGTAAAATCTGAGCGACTTTGAAACTGATGTTGATCTAGTAGACTGTACAGTTTTGTTTTTTAAAACATAGCTCTTAAGTTCTCCATTATTTAAAGTCATTTAAAAGGTAGCAGTTATTCTTGATACAGAAGATTATTATCTGAAGACACCATTAGAATAATGATAGTTTCTGGTCAAGGACCAAAAAATGGAGTTAGCACCACGTGAGCAGCCAGTGGAAGTGAATTAGACAAGTTACAAGTGAACCAGAAATAAATGGAACCCACGTAAACATGATTATCTGATGGCAGCATTCATGATGGCACCAGAGATGCATCTATTACATTATACCGCAAGGACCTTCTCTGCAAAGAAAACCAAAACTGCTTTTTAAGGGATATTTTCTTACCCCAATACATTCTGATATCTACCTACTCATAAAACATGAAACACTACACCTTCTTGTGGACAAATTTTCTCCATTTTCCCCATAATAAAATGGTTTCATTTTTAGAAGCCTATCAGATTTGGAACTTAAAGCATGAACTTGTTCAACACAATTTAAAATCAGACCTATGTACAGAGGCAACTCCAACCAGTGGGCCATGAAGCACACAGTATAATCAAGGATAGGTCTCAGAAAACTTATTTCCAGGGTCATATATATTAGATAAAGGCATAAGCCCCTAAACTTAGCATCAGTTCAATCTAAACCTACCCATTGTTAAGGATGATGAGATAGGCACCTAACTGCCACTGGTGTTTTCAAAATCTGTCCCATAGTCAGCATCAGCTGTTTGAGGTTTTAAGAAAACCATTCTTGAAGGTAATAAAGAAAGGCTCCAGAAGTGATTCTGGCAATTGCAGGCTGGTAAGTCTGAAGTCAGTACCAGGCAAATTGGTTGAAGCCACAGTAAAGAACAGAATTATCAGACACAGATGAATATGATATGCTGGTAAAGAGTCAGTGCTGCTTTTGTAAAGGGAAATGATGCCTCAAAAATCAATTAGAATACTTTGAGAGGGTCAGCAAACAAGTGGGCTTGGGTGAGCCAGTGGATATAGTGTACTCAGACATTCAGAAAGCCTTTGATAAGGTCCTCACCAAAGACTCTTAAGCAAAGTAGGCAGTCATGGGAGAAGAGAGAAGATCCTCTCCTGTACCAGTAGCTGGTTAAAAGAGGAGAAACAAAGGGTAGGAATAAACAGTTTCCACACTGGACAGGTGCAAATAGCAGGATTCCTGTACTGGAACCAGTGCTGTTCAACACTCAAATAATTTGGAAAAAAGGGGTAAATGGTGAGGGGGCAAAGTTTGCAGACAATAAGTATTCGAGTAGTTTTATAAGTCCAAAGCTTATTGTGAGGAGTTAAAGGGATCTCATAAAACTGGATGACTGAGCAACAAAATAGCAGATGAAATTGAATGTTAATAAATGCTAAGTAATGGCATACTGGAAAACAATCCCAACCATACAAACAAAATAATGGGATCTAAATTAGCTGTTACTACTCAAGAATCCTGGAGTCATCGTGAATAATTCTCTGAAAATATCTGCTCAATGTGCAGCAACAGTCAAAAAAAGCTATCAATATTAAACATTAGGAAAGGGATAGAAAAGACTGTAAATAGAATAAACCCACTATATAAATCCATGGAACACTCACACGTTGAATACTGTGTACAGTTCTGGTCACTCCATGAAAGAACTGGAAAAAGTATAGAGAAGGGTAACTAAAATGATTAGAGGTATAGAACAGTTTCCATATGGGGAGAGATTTAAAAGACTGGGACCATTCATCTTAGATAAGAGGACTAGAGGGGGATATGATAGAGAAATATAAAATCATCAAGTGTGGAGAAAGTAAATGAGGAAGTATTATTTACCCCTGCACTTAACATAAGAACCAGGGGTCACCCAATGAAATTAATAGGCAGCAAGTTTAAAAACAAACAAAAGAAAGTACTTCACACAATGCAGAGTCAACCTGTGGAACTCACTGCCAGGGAATGCTGTAAAGGCCAAAAGCAGGGGTAGTCAACAGGTTGACCGTGGGTCAAATCTGGATCGCCAAATGCTTTGGAACAGACCAAAAAATCTTTACTTATTATTGGTGTTTTATTATTATTTTTTCTGGTGTCTGGATCTTGACTAAACCTTGACCAAGAAATTTGGACATTGACAAAAAATAATTGACCACCTCTGGCCCAAAAAAAAAACAAAAACCAATTGGCTTCAAAAAATATTAGTTCTTGGAGGATGGTCCACAAATGGCTATTAGCCAACATGGTCAGGGTCACAAACCCATGCTCCAATTGTTTCTAAACCTTTAGTACCAGATGCTGGGATTGGATAACAGGATGGACTGCTCAATAAACTGCCCTATTCTGTTCATTCCCTATGAAGCATCTAGTACCAGCCAAATGTCAAAAGATAGGATTACTGGGCTTGATGGATCATTGCTATGACCCAGTATGGCCACTTATGTTCTTATTATGCCCTCAAACTTTAACTGCTTTTCCTGACTTTCTAAATTGGCACTTCTCTTGCAGTTTGTTGGAGATAGCTGTCAGCTCTTCCTGCTAGCGTGCTTGAATTAAAAGGGCCAGGTACTCCATGCAAGACAGATGCAGAAAGCTGTGCAAGCAGAGGTTGTGAGTAGCCATGGCTACTCACAAGGCAATGGAGGAAAATTTGAAGGCCCCCCTCAGACAACTCTTGATCTATCAGTCTACCAAAAAAAAAATAAAACTGAAGGTTATCCCTCCATCCAATGAAGTTAATATCTTACTGTGCTGGCAGCAAACCTGGATGAGATGAAGGAAGGAACAACTTTAGAACCAATGAAAATTTGACCAACTCATCTAGTTGCATATGGTATAGCTTTTAAATGCTGGTATATTCATAAGGGTTGTTGGTCTCAACAGGGTTCAGGTGCTTTAAGAATATTAAACAGTTAAGTATGGTGTGCCTTGTGTGAAGTGAAGTTTCCTATTCCCATTGTAATAATCATCATAAAAGTCCTTTGAAATGTTTAACAAACACAAAGCAAAAAACAGTTAAAGCATTTGAAACATATGAGACAGACTTTAATTTCCATCTTTCCCTCTGCAGAGTCTTTAAGGAGAAAATTTTGACAATCTTTTAGATAGTATTAAATGCCCTTGTTTGGGGGGTAATAAACAGCAGCTCTGGATTAAAAACCAAACACAATCAGATTTCAAAGAAAAAAAAATGTATCCAAAAAGGGGAAGAGATAGAGATAAGATGTTGCTTCTTCTGACACTGAAGATTGCAGTTTAGCTGCTGAAGAGAGTCACAGGAACAAAAATACCTTAAAAACACTTGGATTTGGCAGCTGGTGGTGGAGAGGGCAACAGCCAAGGTGATGGAGGTGGTTTGTGTTCCATGTCAGGCATAAGACTGACATGCTCAGTCTTTTTTGTGCCTGCAAGCTCCCCACTAAAGAAATCCCAAAAGGACATTATACTTTCAAAATTAACCTATCAGATAGTGCCATATGACATCCTCTTATCCTATTGCCATACAATTCGGTGACTTCACCAGAAGCCTTAAAATTAAATAGTTTTTAATCTGAATTAATCTAATTGGTATACTTTCACTACAGCTTATATTTAGTTTTATGTAACATGAAACAGTCATCTTGACCTATAAATAGCATTCATTCCATTTCAACCCATGGTTTGTGCTCAAATTGACAAAAATGGCCTTACCAGTGGACCTGTGTGTGTGTCTGTGTACTCCAAATAGTCCAACACAATCTTCTCCACAGATTCTAGAATGAGGGAAAAACACTGTCTTTCTTCCTTCATTTTGAAATGGTCCTAATCTGGAAGGAAGTCAAGTAAAATCAATCTGATTCAGAGAGTTTGACCTCCTCCAATGACAATGACTTGGAGTAATGTTTGTGATGATTAGTCAAATCCTCAGAAAAAAAAAAAGAGGCTATTTAAAGCTCTCTACTTCTCATGTGGTCTTGGAGGATTACGGTGTCTAAAAAGAAAGGAGTTATTACCACATCTTTTTGGAGCTTTACTCAGGGGTGAGGGGTTGAAGAGAAGGAACAGGGTCTGGATTTTCTATGCGGTTTCTGGACATTAAGATTTTTGCCTGAGGAACTGGAAAAGATGGGGCCCTCAGAGTCAAAAACACTGCTTAAATATAAAGCTACCTGGGACTTCCTGGTTGAGTGGCAGACAGCACTTATTCAAAGGAGAAAATCCCTGGCTAAGCCCTGAAAAGAAAGACTGGGAAAGGCAACAAACTAGAGATCTAACTTCTATAACAATCACAGAAGCAGAGAGATGGAGCAGAAGGAGTCTCAAAAATTGGAGATTTCCTTACAATTTGACTCGTCTGTTACTTGAATCTTGAAACTATGCTCAGCCTTGCTTAGAAGAAGCAGGAAATGAATATGGAAAAACTGTAAAGCCAAGTTCTGCTTTAAATTGGCCCCCAAAGCTTCACAAGCTACGATTAAGCAGGCCAAACAACAGGGGTCCCCATGAGCCCAACATTCTATTTTAGTGTATTGACAAGACACTAAATAGGGAAATTCCCTGGTTCCCCTCTAGTCCTGTCAAATGGACCATCTCTCTATTGAAGTTGTTTGGCAGAAGGAGAAGAGTGTCATAAAATTCTACCTGGAAAGGAGGACCTCCAGAAAGCACCCTGAGGAACCTACATCTGCCTACACAGAGGCAGAAGACTGGGCTCTCAATGTGGCTGTAGCACTTCTAGTGTGCCAGCAAAGAAAGACAGCAATCAATTTTAAAAAAAATGTACTCTGTTTACCTCTGAAGCATGAAACAGAGGCAGGTACTCCCAGAGGAGAAAAAAGATCTCTGGTACTATAAATGGCCATTATCATCATCATCCCATCTCACCCAAATACAATGAGACACAGCATTCTCTTACTCGTACAGAGGTGTTTTGGGTTTATCCACACTTCATTTCTACCACACAATGGAGAAATGTTAAAGCTAACTTTTTGGCTGATTAAACAATTTTGAATGATTTAGAAAGCTAGATGCTACTATTACAGAGCAGGATGCTACAAGAGAATCAGTTTAAATGACTATGTGCATGCCTTTGAGAGAAAACAGCAAACACAAAATATACAGAATCAAAATGAGTAAGGATGCTACAAGATAAGAATCTACGCATATTGTCTGAAGTAAAATCTTTCTGTTCCTTACCACAATGCATTTCACTGTTTGTTTTGAGAACACAAAAATATTTCATTACTTTCTAGCTTGAAACTGATGAAAAATAGGTCAAAGCAGAATACACTTTCTGCACTGTTGCTCAACTATGCTTTTCTTTCACAGAAAGTTTTCATATTTTAAATCCTGCCATCCAGAATGTTCAGAAAGGGGATTTCTTCATTTCATTTACAAAACTGGATTCATATGCACAAAAATAGTGAGCGTATCCTGTTTCTGCAGATCAGATCTTGCAAATCAGGTAAATTTGCATCAAGAAATCTCAATCTTACTGTAGCTTAATTTAAAAAAAAAAATACAGAAAGTTACTAGACAGATTAGAGTGCATATAAATGATGAAAACAAAAAAAAAATGTCTGCAGAGGAAACAGAAATAAGTCTTCATTCACTACTAATACCTAGTTTAATCATCCTTGTCCAACACAGCAAAATTTACTGTGATGTAAGTGTGTGTTGAGTGGGCTTGTCTCCTGTGTGGACTACACCAACATAAAATTAGAACCCTGTTATGAACTACTACTAAAGCCCTGTACCTGAGCTTCCAAGAGTGTTGATAGTGTTTCAGGTTCCCACTTCACACACCTTAAATGGGCCACATTTTCAGAAAGTGCAGACCACGGACCCTCTGAAAACCAGGTCCCCCTTTGAAGTGTTTGAATAGGGACACTCCAAGTCTTGTCACGCTTAAATATATAGACCAGTGGTTTCCAAATTGGGGTTCGTGAACCCCTGGGAGGTTGTGAAATGTTAGAAAGTTCTCAGGAAAAAAAATCCTGACTGGCAGACAGAGCTGTCCCTAGAGACCCCGGGCAGCACAGGGCCAGCAGCCTGGAGCCCCTGGACTTCCAAGAGCTAAGCAGATCAAAGCAAGCCTACCTATCACACTGAGGAGATTTAGGCCTTGGCTACACTGGAGAGTTGCAGCGCTGGTAGTGGCTTTACAGCGCTGTAATTTACTCCCCATCCACACTGGCAAGGCACATACAGTGCTGTATCTCCCCTGGCTACAGCGCTGGTTGTACTCTACATGGACAAGAGGAATAAAGAGAACAGCACTGGAATGCCAGTGTAAACAGTGATTAATCTTACTACACGGTAACTGACCTCCGGAATTTTCCCATAATACTTTTAACTAAAGATCTCTTTGTTTTGCTGTGAACTCGGGGCTCACAGATATGCTTATCTAAAAACAGCAATTGTTTCCTCAAGCAGAGGCAGGCAGGGTATGTCCACAGCTAGTATTTGCTTGAGGAGAGAAACAGCTCAACCGGGCGGGGGGGGCGCCGAGAGTGAGTCGTCCGGTCAGAGCAGCTGCAGGGAGCTGACACAGTGTCGGCTCCAAAAACCCACTCCCTCTCCCCCTCACGCTTCCTGTCACACTCCACCCCACCCTCCTCTTTTGAAAAGCACGTTGCAGCCACTTGAATGTTGGGATAGCTACCCATAATGCACCACTCCCAACACCACTGCAAATGTGGCCACACTGCAGCGCTTTCCCTACACAGCTATACGAAGACAGCTTTAACTCCCAGCGCTGTACAGCTGCAAGTGTAGCCAAACCCTTAAACTTCAAGATTCTATATAAGAAATGGAAAGGGAGGTGGATATTTTTTGCTGTTTTTAAAACAAAGTAGGCAGCTAGTGTTGTTTATAAAATTATTATGAAGGACAAGTTTAAGCTTTGTTCTAACATGTTGTTTGCCTGGACTGCTCAAGAACTGAATGCTTGTGTAGGAGGAACTCTTTCAGCTGACTTCTTAAATACATTCCTGCTGTTTCACATCTGATACTCCTTGATGAAACATAGAAACCCTGTCTTATAAACAGGCTTATTCAAAGTGATACTATGAAAGTGAGATTTTGGAAGAGAGTCGCTGTTTTCATAATGATAAATAATTAATAAATAGTGTGTGTAATAAGCATGTCAGAAAAACCAATTGTGTATTTCCAAGATCACTGCTTTTATCATTTACACTCAGGTAAAGGAGAAAACCCCTGGAAATATTCGTTTTTAGGAGTGTTAGTGAAACTTGACATTTTCGTCAAAGGGGTTCACAGGTTGTTAAAGTTTGGGAACCACTGATACAGACCCTAGTCTTCACAGGTCTTTATCACAGTGCCCTGCCGCTAAATGTGACACGGGAAACAGTCTCTACCCAATCATCTTACCATCTTAGTACAACAGTTTATGGATGGATTAAATTAAAAATACATAAATACTACTAATGCATTCTGGCTGGAAAAAAACAAACAGCAAAGCCTTAAGTGGACTGTGCAGACTACAGAAAGGTAATGAAGCACATGGCATTGATGCTTACTCCCCCACATCTCCCACACTGGGGTTTTTAAACACAAGTTTGTGCAAACATCAGGTGTGCCATTAGCTGTGGATGACAAATATTTTAAAGCTCTTGAATTCAAGCAAAGAACAGAGTTTCTCTTTAAAAAGTTAAAGTTTTGCTTCATTCATACCAGCCAGCATTTCTGCCACCACAGCTAGTTCACACCTATGTTAAAAACAGTTTCTTTACCTGGGGGAAGTTATTCTAGAACAAACACAGTCTGACAGCCATTATCTGCTCAGTGCTGTCCACAGAGGAAGCAGAAATGGCAAACAGCAGTGATGTTAATACATGGTTATCAGGATTCTACCATCAACCTGTGTGAATAAGAATTTCATAATGATTTTCAGACAAAAACTATGCTGTATAACAGCCAGACACTTTATATAATGGATTTATAACAGGGGTGGGCAAATTTTTTTGGCCTGAGGGCCACATCTAGGTATGAAAATTGTACAGTGGGCCATGAATGTTCACCAAATTGGGGCTGGGGCACAGAAGGGGGTGAAGGTTCTGGCTGGAGGTGTAGGCTCTGGCGTGGGGCTGGGACAAAGGGATTCAGGTGCAGGAAGATGCTCCAGGCTGGGACAGAGGGATTCAGGTGCAGGATCAGGGTTGGTGCATGGGGGGAGGGAGGGGTGCAGGCTCTGGGGTGGGGCCAGAAGCAAGAAGTTCAGGGACCGGACTCCGGGCTGGGGTGAGGGCTTCGACTGGGGGTTCAGGCTCTGGGAATGAGGGGTCTGGGGCACAGGAGGGTGCCCTGGGCTGGGACTGGTGGGTTCAGAGGGCAGGAGGGGAATCAGGGCTTGAACAAGGGGTTGGAGTGTGGGGAGAGGCTCAGGGATGCAGGCTCCGGGCAGCGCTTACCTCGAGCAGCTCCCGAAAGCAGCAGCATGTCCCCCCCTCCGGCTCCTACACAGAGGTGCGGCCAGATGGTTCTGTGTGCTGCCCTGTCTACAGGCACCACCCCTGCAGCTCCCATTGGCTGCAGTGCACAGCAAATCGGAGCTGTGGGGCTGGCACCTGTGGACAGGGCAGTGCGCAGCTGCCCCTAAACGTAGGAGTCAGAGGGATGACATGCTGCTGCTTCTGGGAGCTGTGGCATGCACACGCGGAGTGGCCCCCGACCTTGCTCCTCAGCTGGAGCATGAGAGCAGGGCAAGCCCCAGACCCCGCTCCAAGGTAGAAGCTTGAGGTCCAGATTAAATTGACCGGCAGGCTGGATGTGGCCCGCGGGCCGTAGTTTTCCCACCTCTCATTTATAATAAACTTCTTATCCTGAAATGATCCATTATGATTATCTTATGGGGCCAAAAGTAGAAAAGCTTTTAGGTTAAAAAAAGTTCCTTTTTAAGTGATGCAAGCTTAGACAGAAAATAGTTTGAAGGGACAATGCCAAGTTAAAAATTGTTATCTTTTTTATTAACCACTCTTAGATATTTTTTAATATGTTTACCATTAATGCTGATTTTTCTGACTTTTGCATCCTGGAAAATTAAGATTAATTAGTGAGTTTCATTTTTGTGTGTGCTCAGTTTCATGTTCCTAGTTCTCCTGCACTAACAATACAAATTCTAATTAACTATTTTCGTTAGATTTTAAAAACATGAGAACGTTTTCACTGACCTCAGGTTCTATAATACCTTGTTTTAAAGTAAAAAAAGTGCTCTAGCCTGCATTCTCCAAAAGCCACTAACCTCTCCAAGCAGACAACCACCAAGAGAAGAATTTGGAATATTTTACTCCAAACTAATAGTTATAATATCTTGTCCATTTCAAAGCAACATGGCGCAACTGAAGGACAGGAGTAAGAATAAAGATGAAGTATTTTTCCGTGGGCATTGTGTGTTTTCATTGAAACAAAACCAAAAGAAAAAAGATTACAGTAGAAAAATAAGCAGCAGTTTAAAGAATTATGATACAATAGACCACCTGCAGGGAAGGCTAAAGAAGAGTAAATAACCAGGAATTGGAAGATGACATGTTTTTGCAACAGGCAGGGTCTCACAGAGTAATGATAGTGACTATAATTACAGGGTTACTTAAATGGAAATGCAGGATTCTCTCACACCTTGAATAAACAAGTTTGAAGTTTCTAGGACAAGCCACTTTTGATATATGACATGACAAAGAGGTAGCTGAATAGTTTTCAAAGACAACTTAATAAAACACACAAACACACACACCACAATACATCAGAAACTGCTTATCCAATTCATTTTAAAGTTACCATAAAAACTCACAGGAAACATAGGTAACATTTCAACTCAAAGGACCTCCTTGAGGGATTCAGAGTGGAATAAAAATAGGGCTTACAATGAAAACCTGCATTACACCTGTACCTTGATATAACGCTGTCCTCGGGAGCCAAAAAAAAAATCTTACTATGTTATAGGTGAAACTGCGTTATATCAAACTTGCTTTGATCCACCAGAGTGCGCAGCCTTGCCCTGCAGCACTGCTTTACCGCATTATATCTGAATTCGTGTCATACCAGGTAGCATTATATCAGGGTAGAGGTGTACTTTTTTCCAAAAACATACGCCAAAGTAAGTATCAAGAAGTAAATTCAGATTCTAATAGTATGCAAACCCCTGCTTTAATTTAAAAAAAAATACTTATCTTTAGCTACAGAGCCACAATTGGCACCTCCACAATAGAGTTCTCTACACACAGAATATGCATTTCACTTTAGAAGTCAGCAGATGGAAACAAAGGTTTTGAATATATAAAACGGATGCCTAAGTCTGTTTCTTCATAAAAAGTTTCTCCACAAAAAGGTATGAAGTAATTTTATTTTGATTTATTAAACATTTTAGTACCACAGCAGAAGTGTTATGAATAGATTTAAATGAAATACAAAAAAATCCTGAAACCCAATACAATTTAAGATCTTTATCCAGAAGAGAGACCAGCCTGCTGCAAATACTGCCTATTCTAATTCATCAACAAAAAAACAAACAATGAAACAGGGAATTGTAGAGTTGCTCTGAACGCTCCGGAAAGTGAGCCTCCTACTGTCCCCTATCTTTGGTCTGTTTCTTCTTCTTCTGACAGCCTCTCATACACTGAGCCTAAAATACAGGGTGGCACCAAGTCTCACATAGGGTATGTCTACACCGCAATAAAACACCGATGATTGGCCTGTTTCAGCTGACTCGGGTTTGTGGGGCTCAGGCTGCGTGGCTATAAAACTGTAGTATAAATGTTTGGACTCAGGCTGGAGCCCACGCTCTGGGATCATCCCAAGCCTGAACACCTACACTGCAGTTTTATAGCCCTGCACCCCAAGCCAGAGTCAGCTGATGCAGGCCAGTTTTAGTGCAGTGTAGACATATTCAGAGGGTGTCACTGAGCCTCACAGAGCACATCCCTAACTCAGAACTTTTGAGGTGGGAAGGGAAGAGAACAAATGAGAGAGGAGAAAAAAAGATCAACGCGGGTTGGATTCACTAAACACGCAGCAAAATATCCTTCTGCCACTTTACCCCTCTCTTCCAATCACTGATGCATGAGGAATAATTTCATCCAAGGTACATGGGGGGAAAAGAGGGGTTTCCCTCATTCCTACAATTTAGCTTGCAACAGTTGAACCACTAAAGAAGAATTCCCACCACTGTGGTAACTAGTTTGGCTAGAGCCCGATTCCATCTGTGGCAAGAGGGCAAGTTTGAGCTGCTGTACAAGACAAAACTAGCAAACAACAACAACTACTATGCAGGCATTGCAGTGTATTCTCCTGGGAAAGTGTGACTTGGTGCAGCATCTCTGGTAGCCTCTGTGACTGGCAGCCATAAAAGAAAGTTTGCCATGTTTATTACTTAGACTATCAAGATTTGAGATTTTTCCCCCCCAAAAAGTTTTCAGTTTTGAAAGATTGTAATAAACCAGCAAACATACAAATCCATGTAACCTTATATACTTGAGCCAGTAAGACTGACTATTAGTATAAAAGGCAAGAAAACTAGGGAGGAAAGTATTTTAGTTCAACTTGAATATTAAGGTTCATAATGAGTTTTCACGTAATTAATTTATTACGTGAAGGGAAGGATGAAGAATCTTGTATTTAGTAAACAGGACTGGGAGTTAAGATATCTGGGTTCTATTCACAGCTATACCACTGACCCTGAACAAGTTATTTCAGACTTGTATACATTAGGGATTTTGGCACCAATGTAGCTTCTCTGGTGCAATCCCCCAGCAGCGATATGTAGACATGCTTCCATTGTGACCTACTGAATAACTGGTGAAAGCCCTGCTTTCAACTGGTGTAGCACAACTACACTGGGGATGTCTGTACCAGCATAGCTACACTAGGACCAAAATCCCTAATGTGGAAAAGCCTTTAATCTCTCTGTGCTTCATTTTCCCTCTCCCCACACCTGTGAAATGGGGTAATACCTGCTTCATAAGGATTTGCAGCTAAACTTACATGTGAAGCACTTTCAGATTCTGGGACGGAAGGTGCTATAGAAGTGCAGATTACAACAGTCATTTCACTCATCAACCGGAGGTCCAACAATGCTTCTGAAAATGCTATTAGTAGTGGACAAAAGCTGGATTCAAAACAATTTATACCAGTTTCTTTAGTGTTTAAATAGCTATCAAAGATAGTCTGAATTCAAACAAAGCAGTGAGTGCTATACAATTAGGTATCGAAGAACCCCAAAGTGATCTCCAAGCTTCTGGGGCTGCACCATTTAATTGGCTCTGCAGAAAACTAAACTACTGAGCATTAAGTTGAGCACAATACACTTTGAATACTTTGAGGTTACCAGAGGGCCAAAGAACAGTGTTTTGCAAACACACAGCATCCTTTACACATTTCCCACATCCCTTAGGACTGCCTGACAAATGCTTCATGTAATCAGAACTCTGACCCATACCAACATATATATTTTTAGAGGAATATATTCCTAAAGCTTAGTTCCTTAATGTTGCCCTTGATTACTGATGGGACATGGAAGCTTGGCATCAAAAGCAGTTCTCTAAAACCATCCAAACATCCTGTTTCATCAGTTACCAGGGACAGTATGCCCTTGATCCAGGTTCGTTTTTAGAAAGATGCGTTTTCTATATTTTAGTAGTACTTCGTGCATTTTGCTTCAAAGTTTTATGTCCAGATGACATTCCAAAACATACAGTTTAATCTAAAAAATACAAGAAAATTAATGATACTCCTGTTTTAGTTGCTGGCCCACAAATTATGGACCTTTATTACTCCACTGACTTTTAATACAGAAGATAGTTGTACCTTTAAAAGAAAAACTATCCCTATAAACAAGTTTGTAGGAGGATCACAAATGTAAAATTAGGTGCATAATGAACATACAAATGGCCAAATTACAAGAAATATGGGAATACCAAAGTTGAATTTTTCTAGATTCTTTTAGGTTTCTTCGAATCCATAGCTGGGAATGGGTAAAAACACTTTCAAGTAAAATTTAATTTGGTTCAAACTCAGGAATTATCTAGCTGACCCATGAAAACTAAGGAAGTCCAATTAAAGAATGAGACTGTTAAGAGTCTGAATGGCTGTAAGCCATATCTATAGAGGCTAAAAGTATTATAACTATGGTAACAGAAATAAAAGAATAAGATCTTCCCTACTTTCCTTTGTATATCTGATAGTTTGCTGTAGTCTTTCATTGTTACTTTCCACTGTAGAAACAGTCATGCTGCGTTAGTGTAGGTTTTTCTTAGAATTTTTTTTTTTTTAAAAAACAAACTAGGAAATGTGATTGTACAGCCGCAAGATTTGGCATAAGAACTCACAGGCATGTGTAGAGACACTTGAAATCTAGTCATTTTATTGAAGCCAAAGTTGATGTCCCTTAAATATCAGGAGGATTATTTGGTGGCTAGTAGGAAAATGAGAGTTGGTATTCTTGGATTTCTTACCCATCAAGCATCCATACCACAACTAAAGCTAGCGTGTAGTTTCAGTAGACAAGCTACAAAGTTAATAGGACTGAAGATTTACTTCTCAGCTCTTCAGGTCTGAGAAGTTTATTGAAAGACTGAGTTGGAGAAAGCTGTGCTGCCATTCTGTAGAGAATACTTTAAATCTCTATTGTTGCCCAACAAGCATCTTCTACCAACACAACGTTCACTTTAGAGAAATATTTTAAAAGAATGAGAGTTGCATGCAATCTTATTTCCTTACCACATCTAGACCAGAAGTTCTCAACCTGCAGCCTAATCAGCACAGAGCTCTGGTCCATGTCACATCCACAGGGCCATACGAGTACTACTCGATTCGGCCCACAATGGTAATTAGATTGAGAACCACTGATCTAGACTATTTAAAACGACACACCAAGAAGAGTGTTGGAGCAAGCTGGGATAGTAAAGAGTCTGTCAACTTCAGCAGTAAAATTGAAAACTACAGTACAGCCTCCAAGACTGATCAGCGTATTGCCTGACAGAAGAATTTGTCCATTCTCAAATGCTTTAGAGACAATAAAAGGTAACAACAACAACAAAAAGTCTCAGAGCAAGTTTCCCCCAAACTAAAATCTAGTGGAATTTAACAGTTGCCTTATGATATAAAAACAGCACATTTCTTTTCAGTAATCAGCAGAATGTGTCACTCATAACCGAGAAGAAGAGATTCTAACTTTTCTTACTCTACCATGGAATAGATAAAAGTTGCTGTGACCTTTTGCATAATAGTTACTAATAAAAGAATCTAGCTTTAGTCTTAAAATGCAGGGAACTTAAGAGGACAACCTGTTTCATTATTAACGAATTACAGCTTTGGAACACTTAATTTGTTATCAGCCCCAAAACACGACACTGAGAAGATTAATGGACGTATGCAAGAAAGGAAGAATTATTCTACTTTTATTATGTATCTTCATTGTTTAATGGATAAAAACACTTATGGAAACAATTAGAACACCCCATTACAGTTTTGCTCAATAGGTCAAATCTGTCTATGAAAAGCTAATGGCAACTGAATGTTTAAACATGGGTTATAACAATTCTCATCTTCCAACAACCTAAACTATTTGCTAGATTCTTACTGAATTTCCCCCCACAATCTTAAAAAAGGGATGAACTGAGAGATTTGTGCTAGAAATGCTTTAAGCTATTAGTACAGTTTGCCTCAATACTTTCTGGTAGAGTTAGAAACCTTGAACCCCAATCATGCAGTTGACTTCTCAGGCGGACTCCCATGGCCCCAGAGAAATGCAATTCAAGGAGCTACCCATAAGTCCACCCATGCAGAGTTAACTGTAGGATTGGACCCTCAGTTATTAATCATACTATATTGTCCATTTACAAGACTTAAATGTTTGTTTTCACAAGCAGCAACATATCTACAATGTTCACAGTGCACAGAGTACTTCATTGTGTATCTCTTACAACAACGCCTATTAATTGCCCTGTAAATTCTCTGAATGTTTGTAGGTTGCTCAGGTAGAGAACCTCCTTACAGTTTTAGTACAAAAAATGCTATATTGATTTTTTTTTCCCCATTCTAAGATTTTTCAAAAAGTCAAGCTCAGTGGTTTAAGAAGTAATTTGTTTTTAAGAGAGAATCCGGCATAACCACTTATCCTTCAAAAAAGTAACCAAAGACAAACAGATTTCAGAGGAAGACAAAAGCAATGATCCACTGGCGATAACTTCCAAGAGCTCATACCAACAGTAACTGTCTACAAGATTGACTGGCAGCAAAAACATATACTAAGAGAAAAATCTTACTTCAACATAAGTTTGCAACTTCTTAAAGAACTTCTAACGCGCTTCTTGGGTGTTTTGGGGGCACCAATGTGAGGAGGCTACAGAGTAACACTCCTCTGGCAGTCATACGTGAAATGTGACAAGCAAGCGATTAAGTCAGTCCAGTGATTATTTATGAAATTGGAAAGGAAATATCTCCTCCCCAAATTCTCTCTTTCCCTTAACATTCAGTAAAATCCAGGGTGACCAGACAGCAAGTGTGAAAAGTCAGGAAAGGGGGTGGGAGGTCATAGGTGCCTATATAAGAAGGCCCCCAAAACCGAGACTGTCCCTATAAAATTGGGACATCTAGTCACCCTCTAGTAAAATCCCACATGGGGCGTGCATTTACCACCTTCCTTCTCCACAGGTTTTTGTGAAGTCTACCCCATTCTCTCTCTACATGTATTACTGCTTCCTATTCACTTCTGTTTGCAGCTTCAAGATCATTTCTTCTACATAGCAATAGCACTTAAAAAGAGCAAAAGGGACAGTTCCTGCCTCAAAAGTTTACAATAATTTAGAACAAGACGCCACTGTTGGAATAACAAGAGAGGCCAAAGGAAATAGCAAGATCACATTAATAGGCCACATATATACGCAGCTTTTAAAAACAACAAATTTTAGAAGTCCCTGTGAGTCAGTTTTCTAGTCATTATTGGTTGGCACCTTATCTTAGGCATTACAGCAGAAGTGGACCTCAATGACTGGGAAAGAAAGGGAAGAAGCTTTACAGACTAGTTCAGGGAGTGCATTCCATACATAAAGCAGCAAGCACAAAGGTGCTTGTGGGGAAAAAAGAGAGTATGACATAATTGACAGCAAACAGGTCAGAATGTGACACAAAGATCTGAAGACCAGACAGACTATGTTGTGCACAATTTTAAAATTTAAAGACAAGAAGACATTTGATGTGATGAAGGGGGCACACAGTGGGATGATGTGGGCACACAGATGGGGCACACATGTGATGATCAGAAAACAAAACAGGATTATTTTAGCTGCAATGTATCTGAAGAGTAAGGGGGCACACAGTGGGAAATGGGTGTCAGGAAAGCCAGAGGGGAAAAGGCCACAGTAGTCTGGATGGAAGATACACACCTTGATGAGAGTTTTAGTAATATGAATTTAGAAGAAAAGCTGAATTTCAAAAATGTTAGAGAAATAAACCAGAAGAATTTGAAATGGCCTAAATGTGTGATCTAGAGAGGTAGCAGAGTTGAAGATGACACTAAGGTACTGAAAGAATGGTGGTGCCATAGGATCACAAAACTCTTTACAAACAGGATATGAAGAAAATATGGTAGCCCTGTCAAAGGACATGGTCACCACAATGATATTCAGCCAAAGTGAGATAGATAAATGAATGCTGATACTGTAAGTCAGTGTTTCTCAACAACCGGTTCGTGGACCGGTGCCGGAACCATCTCTGAGATTTTCCTGACAGTTTAGAAAGCAGCAAGCTGATCCCCGGTATCAAAAAGGTTGAGAAACATTGCTGTAAGTCACTCGCAGAATTCCACAGAGTTTAAAAAACACCACAACAGTCAATTACTTCAGAAGGGGTGGTGGCTGCGGGTCACCTCAAACAAACAATGGGTGGGAGGAGATGCATACTTTTCAACCAAGGATCTTAAATCACTTTGTAACCATTAAGCTCAGCCCTAGCTGCAACAGGGACACAATCCCATTCTGTGACTAGACAAGGTCTTCCGTCCTAAAAGCCCGCCATAGCACTTTCCAAACTACACTAGTATTGCTCCTCTGGCCACCGTGAATGCAGCAGACATAAGAGGTGATTATTGGGACTTACTTTTTGGTACAGCAATTTAGACCCAGTGTCCCCGAGAAGGGAAGTCCATGCACCTGTCACTGGAGGTCATGAGGGCAGCACAGGATCTTTGTGGGAAGAGGTATCCGTGCCACAGAAAGGAGAGACTAACTGGAAGGAAACCTCCTCTGGAAACCTTGGTGACTGGAAGCAGCAGGGGGTGGAAGCCACCCCAACCCCCCGGGCTATAGGGCCCCCTGGGTGCGGAGAATCCTACCAAACAGCACAAGGGAAGACACCCGTAATTCCCAGGATTATAAAACCAGAGAGAAGCAAGGAAAGCCCAGCACACAGCACAGGTAGGGAAGGACAACCCCCATATACAGGGCTATAGGGCCCCATGAAAGTAGCAGAGACTTCCATACACAGCACAGGTGGGGGAGGTCACCCCCCACAACCAGGGCCCCACTGGAGTGGGGAGTCCGCCATGCACAGCACAGGCGGGGGAGGTCACCCCGCATAGCCCGGGCCCCACTGTAGTGGGGAGTCCGCCATACACAACAGATGCAACCCCCATGCTCCATTTGGGAAGGGGCTCGGGATGGGGGAGTGCTCGGAGCGGCCATGGAGTCCGGCGTGAAGAGGGGTCGGTGTGAGACCACCGCCCCCGCCCGCCGGGCTCAGAGACCCACTCACCAGAGAAGGGAGCTGCAGAAGAAGAGGCAGGAACCCAGGGCCAGGAGCCGGCGGGGCGGCTTCCTCATCATCTCCCCTTTCTGCCTCCCCCGGCAAGGAGGCGGCGGCGCATCCTCCCGCCTGCTGCCGAGGGGGATGAGAGCGGCGGGGCCGGCCGGACCGGGAGACGGAGCGCTGGGGACTGAGCCTCGCGAGGGGTTCAGCCACTCCTGCCCGCCTCGCGCCGCCGCCCCGAGACTGCGCCCAGCCGCTGCCCCCGGCTCGAGCCGATCTCCAACGCGGTGCAAGCGGACCCAGCGGAGCCGTTACCCTCCCCCCAAGTCCCCCCTTCACGCGCTGAGCTGGAAGATGACGCGTCACGTCACCCGCACCCCACCCCCCACATAAACCACGCCTCCACCCATCGCCGGAACACAATTGGCCCTGCGCATTCGATGACTTCCTCCCTCCCCTCACCGTGATTGGCTCAGAGGGGTCACTTCAATACAATCCCCAGCCCGCAGTCAGAACGCCCATTGTGATTGGATTACAGAACGGACGGGCCTCTTCAACCGCCCCTCGCAGCTGGGAGTTGTAGTCTTCTCCCGGCATCGTGCCTTTCAGAGAGCGGCGAACCGGGGGTGCCCTCCCCAAAGCCAGGACCGGTTTAAGCGTCTTTAGAAGAATTAATTATAGAAGTGACAACAAAAATATACAGATAAGCGAAATAAGTTACAGAATAATTATAAAAAATTCCAGGCGATTGGTAGCAGTATTGACCTAGTTATATTCAGGCTTTCTGTAGGGGCTACCCCAAGAAAGCTAAGCCCTGATTGGTGGGAGCTGAGATCCCCGAAGGTGAAAGTTCCTAAGCCTGGGCAAAATAAATGGGTGGCTTTGCGGAGAGTGGGCGCGGGGGCAGGAAGTGAGTGGTTTTGTTGTCCAAGAATAGGTTGGGTGAACGAGTCCCCGGGACACCGTAGCGCTCGGCTGGATCCCATTTAGAACTACACATCCCAGCATGCATCGCTACTGCCCTCAGGCTGGCAGCCGTTGACCAAGGCTCTCGGTGCAGGCTGGGAGTTTTAGTTTTCCAGGGCTTTGATGCTGTTCTCGTCAGTGGTCTGAGGGATGTTTTACCCACTCCAGCCCATGCTCTGTTTAACCCAATTTTACAGATGGGAAAACTAAGGCACAGAGTGGGGAAGCAAGTCACCCAACGGACCAATGGCAGAGCTGGGACTAGAACTAGGGTTGCTAACATTCTAATTGCACAAACCTGAACAATCTTGTCCCACCCTTTCTCAGAGGCCTCGCCCCTTGTTTGCTCCGGTCCCCCTTGCTCACTTTCTCCCCATCCTCATTCACATTAACCAGAAAGGGGGGTGGGGTACGGGAGGAGGGTGAGGGCTTCAGTTGGGAGAGGGGACTCTGGGCTGGGGCCATGGATGAGGTATTTGGGGTGCAGGAGGGGGCTCAGGGCTGGGGATAGGGGTTTTGGCATGGGGGATGTATGGGGTGTGGGTTCCAGGAGGGAGTTTGGATGTGGGAGGGGACTCAAGGCTGAGGTAGAGGATTGGGGTATGGGGTCCCGACAGCACTTACTGCAGTTCCTAGGAAGTGGCTGCCAGGTCCCTGTGGCCCTTAGGTGCATGGGTCGCCAGGGAGGCTCCGCACGCTGCTCTCGTGCCTGCAAGTGCCGCCCCCTAGCTCCCATTGGTTGCAGTTTCTGGCCAATGAGAGCTACAGAGCCAGCACTCGGCTGCCCAAGCACCTAGGGTCACAGGGACCTGGAGACCACTTCTGGGAGCCGCACTGAGCCAGGGCAAGTATGGAGCCTGCCTTAGCCCCAGGCCAGCACTGCACCACCAAGCAGACTTTTAACAGCCCAGTCAGCAGTGCCAACCAGAGCCACTAGGGTACCTTTTCAACTGTGTGTTCCTATCAAGAACCAGACACCTGGCAACCCTAACTAGAACCCAGGTCTCCTGTATCCCTGGCACCCCTTGGGAAATGCTGCCTAGTAAAACAACCTCAAGCTGCAGGGGTTGGAGGCTTCCAAATGCTGCCACAAACAAGGCAGACAACAGACTCCTTCACTGCACAACCCTGCTTCATCTGCAGTACACTATCCAGCCTGTCCACTGAATGGGGGAGGGGCCTGTGGAAAAACAGAATGTGATCAAATAATGAAAGGCTGTATTATAATTTGTACACACCAGGGGAACAAATTAAGGAGCACAGGAACATCTGAAATGACTGAACTGTTCTGGTTAAAACGTTCCCTCAAAAAAATCCAGCCTGAGGCACCAAGCATTGAAAAGTTCAGCCCAAACTATTAAAGTTTGGCAAAGTTAGAAGTACCCGAAAATGGAGTCTTGTAATGGAAAGTGTCAGGCAACCAGGTTCACCTATAATGAGCACTGGTGACAAGTTCACAGTAATTAAAGGAAGCACTGAAGAGTGCAGTTACAGTGAGGTATAATGTTTCTTTGGGTCCTCCTGTTTAGTAACAACTTTGTCCCAGATCCCCAGCTGGTGTACATCAGGGTGAATATATTGGTGTCTAGGATGCTTTGCTGATTTACCCCAGCTGAGGATCTGGGCCAGCATCTCCAGAAGGAGGCAGGTGTTGCATCTGATACTTACATGTTTCTCCATAACCTTCTTCATTTGTGCCATTTGACAAGGGGTGAATTTTACCCTGATCTGGGAAGGAATTTTATTACATTGAAGTTAAAGGAGAATGCATGCTATAGGGCCATAGCCAAGATTTACAGGCCCTCGGACAAGATGTCAAAACAGATTCCCTCTGCAGCCTGGCCACTCTAGTGACTGCCCCAGCATAATTCATAGCTGTATCCGCTCCTGACAGCACTCTCAATCCCGTCCCTTTGTTTCTATCCTTTTGTAGTAGGACTGGTTGAACATTTTCCATCTAAACTGCTGTGTATGCAAATCACATTTTTGACTCTGCAACATTTTTTGCAAGGAGTATCTGAAATTTTTGATTTGCCATTGAAAGATGGAATTCCTGAAAAATGTTAAATGTTGACCAAAACTTTTCAATATTTTAATTTCTGCCAAAAAAAATGAAATTTTCCACATGAAAAATTCCACTTCTGACCATCTGTAATAGCTCTATTACATATGTACTCTTGCATCAATTACTGTACTTTTAGGTTGAATCGAAGGTTGCAGATACATAGCTGTGTTTTGAGTGCACACTCTTTACAAGAATGTCAGAGGTAAAAAGGAGAACAACTAGCAAATCTTAGAAACTCAAGAACTACAGAGGTGGGTTTATACTTCGGAACCAAGGCCTCTAAGGTTCAGAATGAGGAAAGTATACTATAACACTAGCCTAATCTCTTTCCTTCCCCTGTAGTAGGGTGACCAGATGTCCCGATAAAATTGGGACTGTCCTGATATTTAACCCTTTGTCCCGATCGATGTACGATTGGAATGCCATTTGTCTTAATATGCAGGTAAGGAGGTGAGCGGGAGGGAGGGGCCAACTCCATGGGTCCTCCGCCCTGGGTGCCACGGGGAAAAACTAGTGGGTGCTCCGCACCCACCCGCAGCCAAGCTCCCCTCTCCTCACCTTTCTCTTCCCTCTCCAGCATACTGCGTCCCTGCTTCTCCCCCTTCTTCCCAGCGCTTCCCGATGCCTAAGAGCTGTTTGGCAGTGCTTTGGACTTTCCGGGGGGGAGGGGAAAGAGCAGGGACACAGCACGCTCAGGCAGAGAAGAGGCAGGGCAGGGGCAGGGACTTGGTGGCAGGGGTAGAATGGGTGGGGCAAGGTCATGCAGGGGCGGGAAGAGGTGGGGGGTGGGCAAGCACCCTTGTGAGCGGTGGGCAGGGGGTGTTAAAAGTTGAGCAGCAAGCCAGGAGTAGCCAGGGGTGAAGAGGCGAGCAGTGAGTGGGGATCTGAGGAGAGATGCAGCAAGCCAGCGGCAGGCTGGGGGATGAGGAAGGGCAGGGGGAGCAGGTAGAGGGCAGGACCTGGAGCAGAGTGGGAGCGGAGCCTGGAAGGAGTGGGGGTGGACTGTGGGCAGGGCTGATGGCACCCAATGTGTCCTCAGATTTCACTGTTTTGATCTGGTCACCCTACCCTGTAGTGTGTCGGAAATGTGCACTACAGATCCTCAGCTTTTGTGATTAAACATAACTCTACTAGTTGAGGACCTGGCCCGCTGACTTTATCAGTGGTTTCATACATATGTTTATGTTACCGAGTCTGCCGATTTCTTGCCACACTAATTTCTATTCTTCTTTCATAAATGCTTTAATAATGTGCACTGGGAAGAGGAGTTGATACAGGGACATGCCCTAACTCTGGGTCTAATGACACTTGGATAATTGGAGGTCACACTCGTACGACCAGATCCTGTAAAGTGCAGAGCATCTTCTGTGAGGAGCAGAGTGCCTTTCTGTGAGAAGGAGAGTGAGGAATGATTGCCTTCGGTGTGCTTTTCTAAGGTCATGTCTAGATGAACAGATCACTTCCATAGCAAAGGTAAGGAAGCTGCAATTTGCTCAATTTTTTTTTTGCAGATTAGGCAAATCCCCCAGGCTCCTGGCAAGATGGCCCCTCAGTTAGGCAGTTTGGGCACCCCTGATTTGGACTACATCAGATGTAAATGGTTACTACACACATATTTCATAAACTCTGCTAATGGGACCTACCCCTATAAAGGGTAGCACTGGTCTTCATGTCAGGACAATTAGTCTGCAATCCATTAGAATGTGTAATCATTGCCAGGGCAAAGAATGAATAGACCCAGTATAAACAGAAGTCAGGCAAAAGCTCATGTAATACAGACACGGTTTGTTAACATTCTGTAGGCAGGACTGTGCACTGCATTTCTATGGTACCTTTACTACAAGGGCTCAAAGCTCATTACAAACAACAAGGGCCCATCTATAGTGCAGCTATCATAGTGATTCTGTAACTAGTTACAGGGACAGTCATCTTAACCAGTTACAAGAAACATGGGTTAGTTTGGCCCAGGCCCTCAAAAGTATTTAGGCACCTTTCTCCCATAGATTTCAAAGAGCTAAATACCTTTGAGGACCTTAGTCTGTATGTCCACACAGTGGCTTGTCTGCAATTACATCTGTGTTTGCATGTTTGAACCCACAGTACTGCCTAAACTATCTGTGTATGAGTGCGTTGTGGGAAGACACTGGACACTTACCCCATAATGTGTCAGTAGGATAACAGAGTGCCTGGAAGACATGCACAGAGAGTGGCACTAGCGGGACTTTGGGGATATCCTATCACACAGGGAACTGGAAGGAAGAACAGTTGGCCAAACTGGTTCCACAAACATGATGGGCTCCTGCTCACACTACAAAACCAGTCTGCTTCACCCATTCCAGGAGACAGCTGAGTGCCAGCCAAGGCCTCCAGGGTCTTCGCTATGCAGAGAAATGTAGGGAAATCCCCCCACCATTGCATCAGCACTGATGCAGTTCAACCAGCTCTAGCATAGACCAGCTGCTGGTATTTGGATCACCATGTTCAGCTTACCCTGCTTAACGTAACTCATGAGAGACTGTGTTGCCTAGTGGATATAGCTGGATGCCTGGGTCCCACTATTGACTTGCCACATGGCCTTTGTCAAGTCTTCTCTACACTAGACTTTTTTCTTAAATTTGCCCATCATTGCTACTACTAGTGCAGCTCTTTAGGCAAGTGCAACAGCAGAGGCCCCACCACTCTGCGGGTGTTTAATCCCTGTCTCATCTAGGCCTGCTCTGAGTAGAGTCTGACCACACCGTGGTGAAAATCTGTCTATACTAGTGCTCTTGCTGTTGCTACCACCAGAGTAGGCACAGTAGGACTAAGGCAGTGGTGGGAGAGTCCCCTACATTTCCTCACTCTACATACAGCTTAGCAAGGGTAAGAAAACAATTTGCTGCCACAGCTGAGTTTTAACTGTGTAGCTACTGCTCAATAGTTAAAAGCTGTAACACAGGCAGGACTTGACTGAAGTCCTGCCACTCCTGTGAGGTAGAGAAGTATTCTTATCCCTGCTTTATAGATGGAAAAGCTGAGACACCCCTGGTTAAGTGACTTGGCCCAGATCATGCAGCATGTCAGTAATAGAACCCAGTAATCCGGACTCCCAGTCTCCTACTAGCATCTTCTGGGCAACGGTGACTCATAGGGTACATTGTTGTTCCTAATTCATGCACCTGGGGGAAGCATACTAGTGAGCATCTTCCCCCATAGTCTACAATATTCATCTCCTTCTTACAGGAAATAACTCTGTGATATCAGTCACCTGGCAGCTCCCTGTTTCTGTTAGAGCTCTCTATGAGCACGTGAAATTCCAGCCAAGGCAGTGCCAGTTAATGCACCCATGCACCAAAATGCCAACTCCTTTCCAACAGCGATGCCAGCTCCGCCCAAGCTGACAGTGCAATCCTGAAAACCCTGAGAACCTCGTCAAATAGAGAACACTTCCCCGAGAGGTAGTTTCTGTTCACTGGTTTGTGCTTCTGACAGCTTGACTCACTGGTTCCAACAGCTTTATCCTCCCAGTAATACACTAGGTGTGACCATAGGCGCCGACTCCATGGGTGCTCTGGGGCTGGAGCACCCATGAAAAAAAATAGTAGGTGCTCAGTACCCACATGCTACCTGCCAATCAGCTGTTCTGTGGCAGGCAGGAAGCTCTGGGAGGAGGGGAGAAGTGGGGGCAGGACCTCAGGGAAGTGGCAGAGTGGGACTTTGGGGCAGAGCAGGGGTGGAATGCTCACCTGGAAAGAAGAAAGTCGGTGCCTATGGCTCTTGGACATAAAACATAAGGGGGACCAGATGGCTCAGGAGCACTAACGAGGTTGTGGAATCTCCGTCCTTGGAGGTTTTTAAGGCTAGAAGATTGCCTGTCAGGGATGGTCTAGAATCTCTAGATAATACTTAGTCCTGCCTCAGTGCAGGGGACTGGACTAGATGACCCACAGTTCTACATTTGTATGACATTATGAAATACAGAGACTTTCACCTCTGGGCTGTCTAACTGACTCCAGACTGAAGGTTGTTTCTATCTGATGCCTGTTTAGTAGCTTCTGTGAGAGGTATTGGTGGCCTCAGCCCAAAAAGTGACGAAGTATCCACGTCACAAAACCAGCATAAGCACTGGTTGGCAGTGTCCACAAAGGCCAAGAACTGAGTGGGAATTGTGGCCTAACTGCTCTCTTCCCTACAGATGGTGCCTTCAGGGCAGGGTTGGAGCATGTTGATGGGGAAGATTCTGAGTCAGACTTGTTCTGCCACTGCCCATACAATATCTGCCCTGTTGTTAGAACAGACACCATCTACTCTGGAGCCATTTCCAGGATGCATCAGCCTGATACCTTCCACCCTCCTTAAATGAATCGATGACATGAATACAGAGACTTGTGTCCTGCCAGCTCCATTGCTAGGAATGCATAATCTCCCTTGATCTCTACTGTCCTATCAATAAATAGGAGACCTTTGCCTATAAGCACTCAGTTGAGTTCCCCTAGTTAATCCCTCACTGAAGGGAGTGTAACCCTTCTGTCAAGTGGAGCCAGCAGCAGCCAGGCTGGGTTCAATTTCTAGGGGTTCCTCTTCAGCAATTCAACACAGAACCGGCTCGAGCCCCCGCTCACTAACCTGGGAAAATTACACATCACCTGTGGGCACCTCTAAGAGGCAATACTTCCCAACTCACAAGCACAAAGTCTGAGTGTAGCAAAGAAACTTTTAATGAAAAGAGAGAAATCACTCGACAGTAATTAGGGAAAATGCCACAAACAGGATTCATATCATAAAGCTGTGAGCAGGACACCAACCCCAGAGTGCATGGGGCGGAGTCTTCTGCCTCATGTTCTTGAGTTCTACAGCCAAAAGTTCCTTTACTGTGCTCCTCTCTGCTCCCTCACTGTGGTTGTCCTTCGTCAGTGAAGGCCCCAGGTTAAAAGGTGCAGCTATGTGAGTTCACCTCCCACCCGGGGAAGAAAGAGACACCTTAACTGTTCTGCCATCTGAGCACTTGCTTTGGCTGGCCTCCCAATCAGCCACTCGTTCCTCTCCGTTGTCCACCTCGCCAGCCACTGTTCCGTTCCGCTCCACTCTGCTGGCTGCCCCACCAGCCACCATTCCATTCTGCCAGCCACTTTCCCAGCCGCCACTCTCGCCGGCCACCTTCATCAGCCACCTGCTTGCCGCTCCTGCCAGCCGCCTGCTCGCCGGTCACCTTTTGCTGTCACCTGCCTCTCTGCTGGGACCTCTGCAGGTCAGTCTCTTGACAATGTACTCAGCTGTTAGGCCATGGCTACACTGGCGCTTTACAGCGCTGCAACTTTCGCGCTCAGGGGTGTGAAAAAAACACCCCCCTGAGCGCTGCAAGATACAGCACTGTAAAGCCTCAGTGTAATCAGTGCTCCCAGCGCTGCAAGCTACACCCGTAGAGGATTTGGTTTACATGCAGCGCTGGGAGAGCTCTCTCCCAGCGCTGGCGCTGTGACCACACTCAGGGTATGGCTACACTGGCAGTTTTGCAGCGCTGGTAGTAACAGCTGTGCTCGTACAGCTGTGTACGGCCAGCGCTGCAGTGTCCCCACCTTGCACCGTTGCAGCGTGTTGTGCGTGCTTGTTGTCGAGCAGCTATCCCAGAGCACCTCGTCCATTTTGCGCTGTGGGAAGGGACGGAAGGTGCGGGTCATTCCAACTTCCTGTTCAACGACCTGTGTCTGCCAGGGAATCGGACCCCGCGCCTAAGAGGGCCCCGCCCTTAGCACCTTTTTAATTTTTTTAAAACTTACCGTCCGCTGCAGTGTGCTCCTGTCCGCCTTTGAGTGAAGCACTGGCGGGAGCGCGGCATGGCCCCGCTCTGCCAGCTAAAACTCCAGCCGGGCCGGCAGGGCTTGCGGCGCTCCGGCCGGGCTCCAGCCATGAGAGTGGGCGGCGGGCTTTGTCGCGCTCCGCCGAGAGCGGAGTCGCGGAGCTTGCCGCGCTCTGGCCGGAGTGTGCAAGGCCGGCGGCTCGGCCGGAGCTCTGGGCCTTTAAATAGCGCCCCGAGCCCTGGGGCAGTGAGGGGGTATTTAAAAGTCCTGGGGCTCCAAGCTGCCTCTGCCACCCCGGTCCTTCAATAGCCCGGAGCCCCGCCTCCTCTTGTCATTCCCAGTGCTCCCGCAGCTATTAAAAGGTCCCCGAGTAGAAGGGGGTTTGGGGGGTACTTAAAGGCTGGGGTTCCCAGCTGCCTCTGCTGCACCCCATGACCTCCACACCAGTCACCCCGCTGCCTGCAGCCACTCTGCCAAACACCCTGTCTCCAGCCACACCCCTGCCACACACCCTTGCAGCCCTGCCAAGCCAGCCAGCCCCACACATGCTGCTGCACCAGCTCTGCACACTCTGCCAGCCCGCACCCCTGCCCGCTCGTCACTTTCTAGTACCTCTGCACCCACTGCCTGAAGCCAGCAGTCCCACACCCCTTGTCTCCAACCAGCCCCACATCCCTTGCCTGCCTGCAGCAGACCCTACCTCCAGTCAGCCCTGCCCTGCCTTAGCCAGCCCATGTCCACTGCTGCCCTGCAGTTTCCAGGCATTAACCCTGCAGGGAGCAGCTGAACCAACACGTGCACACCCCAGGGAGTGTGGGGACCACACATGTGAAACGGCAGTCATTAATAACCAAACAGCTATATGCAATGTATTAATTTTATTATTCATATAGTTATGGAAAGTAAAATAATACATGAAAGAATGAGAGGCTTTTTTTTCCACTTTTTTTAAGTCATCCCTCCGATCTGTGCTTCTTGGTAGTCATTCCTTTCTTGGCAGCTGTTCCTTTTTCATGGTTTCCTTATCCTCCAGTCTTGCAACTTTTTATTTCTGTGGAATACAGATTCATAACTGCTTTCACCATCTCTTCCTTGGTTTTTTTCTTAAGCTTTGCAGTCTTTCAGATCTGCGCTGAGAGCAGTATTCAAGGTACTTCAAAAAAAACACAGAGATAACTGTTATACAGAGCCTGCGTGTTTTTAAGAGTTTTTGTAGCATCATTTACACATTCTGAGCATAGCACAGAGGAGGCGGCAGCTGCAGATAGAGATGGTGAGTTTTCCCCACATGCGGCTCACAGGAAGGGGGCTGCCATGTGGCTCCCTGGAAGGGGGGGGGGGGTTGCTTCACTGTGGAAGCCATGGGTTTCTGTGATTGTGGAAACAAGAGCAGCATACAGGGAATAACACTGAACCCTACACCACATCTGCCACAGCAGCACTCTCAGAGCCATCTTGCACACGCAGCTCACCTGGGAAGGGGGGGGTGGGGTGCTTCACTCTGGAAGCCATGGTTTCTGTGACTTGGGAAAGCAAAGAGCAGCTACAGGAAATCAATGGGCTATTCCACATCTAGGCATGCTTGCAGGCAGCCATAGCCCCTGCTGCCCAAACATTTGCATCCTATTATAATAAGCTCTACCAGGAACAGGCTCCTTGCTGGTTCCTCACTACCAAGTCCAGCGCTGCGACTGGCTAGCTTCTTCTGCTGCTGGAAAATAGCTCTGGCTGTATGACTCCTGGAGTCTCCAACACTCAGCAACCTCCCTCTCTCTCCAGCTCTGAGCCCAGGGCAGTGGAGTGCAAAGCAATGACCAGAGAGGCTGAAAAGGTATGCGTGATACCTCTAATACCCTGGAGGCCAATTACAGCGCTGGTGAGGGTCCAACCTGATGACAGCACTGCAGCAGCAGCGCTGGTCTCGCTACACCCGTAGCGGACCCAGGTGTACAGCCAGCGCTGCAAACGGGGAGTTGCAGCGCTGGCTGAGCTTTTAAGTGTGGACACCTGCTAAGTTGCAGTGCTGTAACCCCCTCACCAGTGCTGCAACTAGCAAGTGTAGCCAAGCCCTCACACTTCTGCCCATGGCAGCACTTTGAAGTTTCAAGTGTAGCCATACCCTTTAGTGATTGTCAGCTCTTAGTGGGGGAACTTGAAGAGGCTGGGCAGAAATGCTGTCCCACTACAAATGATTTCAGCTCTAATGAGCACTTAACGTAACAAAAGACTCCTAATGGAGCCTATTTAGCTCTATCTTTGAGCAGTGGGGAGGAACAGATTAAACCAGACCAAGGACCCTTATGCAGAGTCCACACCACCTGGCTGGGACATCTCTCCCCACCCCTCTTACATTCACAGAGGTCTGGCATTTGAGCCCCTGGGTTAGTGAGTTCCTTTCAGCTGAGGATAACCCCTTCAATCAGGACAGATTAACCACAGTTCTGCTCCCCTTTACTCATACAATAAAGACAACAACATAGATAACATTTCACTACCCCTGCATTCAGTACTAAAGTGATTTGTAACCCAACACCAGCCAAAGTTGATCACTTTGAGAAACACAGTTCCATGTGTTGCTGGATTCTAAGCAGAGTATGTGTGTCCAGGTAAATACAGTTTGCTCCTGAAGTCTCTCCTTCTTCCCAGTTAGCTGTGAGGGGAGAGCTCATTCAGACCCTGCTTCCAGGAGAATAGCCCCTTTATGCCAGTTAGGTGGGTTTCAGTGGCTTCATTGTATCTGTGCTAACACAGCTGTTTTAATTAAATGGTCACACTTTATATTACAGTTCCATGTGTAAAGGGTTAATAAATTGTTGTTGGAAGCATGCTACAGGCATGAGCAGTATGGATGGATGGTTAGGAGCACGTCAAGATAAGGGGTTATAGCTGGTTGTACATCCTGGTAAGCAACCTATTGGACTTCATAACAATCAATTAGCCATTTACTCAAATATCTATCGATCATTTGTTAATCCTTTGCAAAGTGTAAGTAGAGCCTTAATATGAAGTGTGACTGAAATAATCTATCCAAAAAACAGCTCAGAGCAAGGGGAAAGGTTTCCTCCCAAATAAAGGTTAAGTGGTAGTTCAGAGATATGGTGCTAACAGGCAGAATGGAACTGGCTTGTTTTATAATCCCATAGTATCGCTCTACAGATGAGGATTTCCTTCAATGAGACAGGAGGAAGGTTTGGAAGCCAGGTTTGCTCTGATTGGGTGATTGCTCTGGAGTACCACTGATTCCATGTATTGCAAGAAGAAAAGTATGGGCCTAGTACATCTAGGGATAAACAACTCTGTATACAACTCACACAGAAAGAGTTAAAATTCAAGATAGACATGTCTGTGAATTTTAAATCCTTACAAGAACAATGTGCGTTTTCTTTATGAAAAGATATTTGGAGTTTAGGGCTGGTGAAAGGTCACAGGCAGATGGCCATGGAGAACAGATGCCTTTTTATCCCCAGACCTGGTTAAGCTCTAGGGCTCATTGGAGCTAGAAGAAGACATCTCCTCCAACTGTAGGTTGATCTCTGTAGCCCAGTCATTCCTTGGCCTCTCTGCCGAACCTGTCAGCAACGTCTGCAGTTAGCATCCCTTGTGACGGTAGCTTTAATGATGTTGATTAGGAGCTGAACTAAGAATATCTGAAATTCATATTGCACAGACCACCAAATACCCATGACATTGTAACTTATTTAAGCCACTATCAGCTCCAGCCAAATGTAACCCAATAATCTAAAAGTGGTCATTACCAATCCCTCAGCTCAGGCCCTGCTTCAGTAAGGTACATTCCAAACTAGTCCTATTGAGAATACTCACATGCGTAAAGCAAGGAGTGTGTTTAAAGACCCTTGTTGAATCAAGGCTTGTACATGTCTGATGACACTATGTGGATTATATCTGAGTGACTCCATCCTTGCTAAATCTGTTATACTTGGTTTTTGAGTTCTGATAAGATGATTAACTATCATAGTAAAAATGATAGATGATAAGTCCAATTTTTAAGTTTATGGAGCAGCCAAAAGCCTAACTTGATCCAATAGCTGGCAGTTGAAGCTAGACAAATTCAGACTGGAAATAAGGTGTACATTTTTAACAGCAAGGATAATTAATCATGGCAAAAATTTACAAAGGGTCAGTGATGATGGGGAATCCACCACAACAATTTTAAAATCAAGATTGGCTGTTTTTCTAACAGATCTGCTCTAGGAGTTATTTTGGGGCAGTTCTCTGGCCTGGTTTGTACCAGAGGTCACTCACAATGGTTCCTTCTGGCCTCAGAATCTATGAAATTACGAAGTCCCAATCTTTTTACTTTTGATGCACTTGCTCTCTCTCTGTACAACATGAACTCTGTCTTAAGTACAGTTTTTGCCTAACAACTATAGAAAGATTTCACATCAGTGATTAACTTCCAACAAGGATATTGACTCAGTTATCACTTGCAACAGATCCTGTTTGTAATAGATCCTTGCCAAATCTGCACCTGCATGCCGTATAAGTATGTATATTAGTAATGCATGTGTATGGTCCTGAAATCATCTCCTTGCATGATGAGGTAGTTACATGAGAGAGAGGAACTGTATCTGGAGTTTACCTAAAGTCTGTAATGAGTCAGGTGCTGCTGTTGGAATGACCAGGTTCTGAATTTGAAACAAAGGTCAGTGTGACCAGTTGATTAATCTGCAAACAACATGGGGCAGGTCACCAACCTCTGTCATGCTTGAATTTTTTCACTGTTTTATTTAAATGCCTGATTGCACTGAGTTACAGAAAGTGAATATAGCTATAAATCGGCTTTGACAGTTTCCCAGCCCTCCCATGCCAGGAGCATATATTCATTCTCCCCACACAGGGTCCCAGTCCCACCCATTTCATGCTTTCTAAAATGACAGCTAGATTTTTTCAGCTTGCTCTTTTAACAACCATTATGCTGGTCTAACTGCTGTGATATTTTCTTTAGAGCCACAGCTGATTGATGCATCAGAAATTGAAATTAAAATTGTCCCTGACACTAAGGCCCCTGTGGCCTAATGATTAGCCAGTGTTTGGCACCTGCAGGCTTGTTTCTGTTTGGATTAGAAATCCGAGATCTAAATCAGGTGTATTCTTTGTGTAACCCCATTTATGTACAGAGAATTTATACAACATCAAAAAGCAGGCAGTTCCGTTACTCAGATACACCCCCCCATGACTGCCACTCCAGTGAGCTCTGTGCCCAAGAATCCCTGTCTCTGCTTTTCTCCATGTCATGCACTCAATTCTTTTTCCTGGCTTTCTGCCTGTAATACACACAGCCTACAACCAACAGCCTAGCCCATGTGTTTGCAGCCAGAGAAACACCTCAGTCCACTCAGCTTAGTTCTGACTTACTTACACTTTGTTGCTCCCAGCACCTCCCAGATGTTTTTCCTACTTAAAGGGGCTTGCTTGATTACACCTTTGGTTGAGCCTGAAGGAGTACTTGGCACCCATTAGCTTTTGTAGGTTCTGTGACTGCCTTTGGATCCAAGCCAGCCATTAGCACCTTTCTGAATAACACAACTTTCAACTGTCACCAAACCAGGCATGATATGATCTGGTCACTAGTACTCCAAGGCCCAGATCCACAACGGCACATAGGCGGAGTGTCACAGTGCCTTCATTTTAGGTGCTAGAAAATCACAAGAACACCCTGATGACCTCCAAAGCCTCAGTTAGGCACTGAGGCTCCTTGTAGGAGAGGGGAGAGAGAGGCGCCTTAGAACGCGATTCACAAAGCCAGCATGCTAGGTGAGGAGCTGCCTCAACTAGCCAATGGGAGACGTTGATGACAGGGGGGTGTCCTAAAACGTGCCCCCCCTCATGGAGACAGGAGCCCAGGTCCAGTCAGTAGGGAAGCACCTAGCTCTGCTAGTGGTCCATAAACGGGAACCCCTTTCCTGGAGTGAGTTGGCGTAGGCGCCCGAGCCTGTTTTTGTGAAAGGGAGTGAGGGGCCTCCTCACTCACCCACAGTGGCCAGAGGAGGAGGAGGAGGGGGAGTCAGACCAGTGAGCATGATTCTGAGGTCTGGTATTTAGCCAGAACAGCTTCAACAGGAGAAACTGAGGGAGCCCCCCCCACACCAGAATATCCCACAGCCCAGTGGTCAGAGCACTCCTGAGAGGTGACAGCCCCCTGTTCAAATCCTCTCTCCCCCTCAGGCCGAAGATAAGACTTGAACCTGGGTCTCTCACATCCCAGGTGAGTGCACTAATCACTGGGCTAAAAGTTATAAGCTGTACAACAGCACCACTGCTACCACCACCTCCTCTGCCTCTCGCTACCAGATTTTGAATGGGATCTGACCTGATAGGCAGCCTCAGCGCACACCTACAGGACCAGGTCCTGCACTGGACATAAGCAGCTGAATGCCTACCTTCCCCAGGTTCCTGGCTCTTCTGGGGCTTTCGCAGGAGACAGGCGTCCAGGCACTTGGAGGCAGCAAGGTACACATCCAGAGGCAGGAACTTAGGTGCCAAATGATCTCAGGCACCTACAGCGTTCAGTGGGAATGTTGTGAAGTGGAGCCAAAGCTGGGATTTGGGTGCCTAAATCTGGGTTTAGGTACCCAAGTACCTTTGTGAATCCCATCCCAAGTCCTGTTACAAAATCCTTCAGCCCACTCAGCCCCATTGGCTGGTGAGTGACCTTTACAGAAAGAGTCTGGGGTCTTAGGCTAGTGTCCTCCTCCCAAAACCTCATCCCATTTAGCTCTACTTGGCCTTCCTGGGGGTAAGTCTGAGTGCTGACTCAGGATTGAGCCCAAGCCCCACTTCCATCTACACCAGGGGTTGGCAACCTTTCAGAAGTGGTGTGCCAAGTCTTCATTTATTCACTCTGATTTAAGGTTTTGCGTGCCAGTAATACATTTTAACGTTTTAGAAGGTCTCTTTCTATAAGTCTATAATATAGAACTAAACTATTGTTGTATGTAACATAAATAAAGTTTTTTAAATGTTTAAGAAGCTTCATTTAAAATTAAATTAAAATGCAGGTGACCAGGACCCAGGCAATGTGAGTGCCACTGAAAATCATCTCGCGTGCTGCCTTTGGCAACCGTGCCATAGGTTGCCTACCCCGATCTACACACGAATCAGTCTGATTCAGGTCAGCAAGGACTCAGGACCTGGGTAATAGGGTACTGCTATGGGGTGCGTCAGAACCAGAGTCCTGCCATGACTTGGTCTAAGCCCAGTCATTTTGTAGTGTGGACGCAACTCAAGCCGCAGACCTGAGGAAGAAGGTCTGCACAGTGCAGTGTGAATGCGTTAGCATGTCTGAGACACCCAGGCCCAGCAATTGTAAGCCCAGGTTTACATTGCAACATGGACGCTCAAGCACAGGTGTGGAAATACCAAGTCCACACACTCAGGTCTCTCTGACACAGGTTTACAATGCAGTGCAGATATGGCCTTGTTTAGAATCTCAGCTGGGAAGCCAAGAATGGACAGGGGCAGACCTGCTCTTGCTTCTCTAGAGGTAGATCCCCCAGGGAACCGTTGTGGCATGTTGGCAGACCAACAGTGCTTACCTCTGCTGTCAAGGTTCTGCAAGTATACAGGACTCCAGTTTCCAGGAATCTCCTCCTGGCACTTTTCACCAGCATGAAATTCACTTAAGTAAATTAAGGTTAAAATATGCATGGACTTGAACACCTGGTTACTGTGTTTCCAGTGTTTGGGGCTCACCAACACCAGGGTTTCAGCTATGGGTTGCAACTTAATACATGGAACAAATAGACTTGAGTCACCAGCATCAGGGCTTAATGTGACCCTGGTGACGTGCTCCTGCAGGGCAGTCAGAGCACAAAGCACTGTCTTACTCTCTTGCACAGACCACCTGTGCTCAGGCAGCAGCATAGCAGGGAGAGCAACGGGTGTGTGTGTGGTGGTAGGAGGGAGGGAAGAGGGGACTTCTACCCTATTGCATGGCAGGAAATGTGCAGAGGGGGCCGGGAATGGGTGGCCAGGTGCAGGGAGTGGGCAGTGCCAGCACAGCAGGGGAAGAAAGCTGTGCCAGCTGAAGGGCTGGCTGGCACCAATTGTTTCTCCCCAAGACTAGCCATGGACTAGACCGTGCCTCTCTGTCCTGCCCCTTACTTAGCGCTTGTGACAAAGCCACCATTGAGCCCATCAACCTGTACCTGGACACTGAACAGGCACAAACCCCTCAGTTACACAAAGGTCTAGCCCAGACAGGGGATGATTTCTAGTCCTCCCACTTGGCAGGCAGGTGAATAATGCAACCAGTGACTTTTGGCAGGGACTGCATGACCTCCCGTGAGCAGGCACTGTTCTGATTTTCAACCAGTTGGTCTGTAAAAAGTCTTGAAAGCTGCCCTGGGTGGATTGTTTCTCTGTGCTCATGCCTACACGGCTTTGAGAAAAGCGGACAAGGATTTTTCTGGGGCTAACTTCAGGGAAACACACAAAAGCATCCCAGTGTGCCATGCAGCAGGCTCAGGGACAAGTGTCTAGTGGCATTTACAGCTGCTCCCCTTAAGGAGAACAGCACCTGTGGCGTCGCTTACTCTCTCTGGTGAATCCACTGCCTAGTGCACATGCCCAGGGACACTGAGAGGAGCAAACTGCTCCAAGCTGCCCCTGGCGATGAGAGTCTGTCTCTAGAACTCAGGCTGTTGTGGTGAAGGGGCTCCAGGAAACCTGGTTATGCCAATCAGATGAGATCCAAGAGCAGAGCTGGGCTGACTGTGCAGAGTTGAGGTGGGTGAGGGAATAGCTTTTATTGGACCAATTTCTGTCAGTGAGCGAGCCAAGCTTTCCAGCTCCACAGAGCTCTTCTTCAGGTCTGGGAACTGTTCTCAGAGTGTCACAGCTAAATACAGACAGATTCTGCCCACCACACTCTGGCACCATAAAGGGGACAGAAACTGAACCTGAGGATATCCCCTATGCAGGGGCCTGGCATTGCCCTGGTATAAGTACTCTACCCTGGCCGCAGCCTCAGTGTAGAGGATGTGTCAGGTGCAAAGAGGGGGCATAATGAGAGCACAGAGAGCTCCAGTTACTCTCTGCTACCCAGGAATCAGAACTAAGTTACAGCAGCCCAAGGTGGTTGTAATTTACACCATGAACAAGAGCAGGGCTTTAAATAGCCACATAATACAGGCAGCATAGGGGATTTAAAGCCATCTTTACCCCCCACCCTGAGCCCATCCCAGGTGCAGGAAAAGAGTAACTGAGAATCACAGGTTTTGAGTTTTCGGAATTTGTCCCCTCTCTAAAATTGTTCCACTGAGACTTCATTCAAGACCATTTCAACAGACGTTCCACAAACTATCTGCCTGAAATACATCTTAGGCTACGTCTACACTACCCGGCGTATCAGCGGGTTACAATCGATTGCTTGGGGATCGATATATCGCGTCTCATCTAGACACGATATATCGATCCCCGAGCGTGCTTATATCGATTCCGGAACTCCACCAACCCCAACGGAGTTGCGGAATCAACAGGGGAAGCCGCGGACATCGATCCCGCACGGTGAAGACGGGTGAGTAATCCGATCTTAGATATTCGACTTCAGCTACGTTGTTCATGTAGCTGAAGTTGCGTATCTAAGATCGATTTTCCCCTGTAGTCTAGACCAGCCCTTGGATAGTCACTATTTGTGGTGTGTGACTGATCACATAGGTCACAGTCCATTGACTAGATGACTAGTCTGAGAGCAAAGAGAAGCAGAGAGAGCAAAGATTTCAAGATGGTCACATGAAAGCTTCCAGCATCCAGCATGAACCTTCCTACAAACACACATTCCCATGAGAAGTTACTTTCTGGAATCCAAACCATGCTTCCCTGAGCATTCAAGGCCTTAGGGAAACTGGTTGACACCCAACTGCAGCTTTGCTGACCTGACAAATCCTCTTTACAAAGCGCTTGTCAAAGGAGATCCATGTCTCTTTGGACAGGCAAGTGGAGTGTGAGCTCTTTTGAATGCCATATAATCTAGTGTAAAAAGTAAACTTCCAGGACATGAGTAAAAGTCACATACAATGGAGCTTGACATAAGGGAATAGATTTTACATTCTTAGCAGAGCAAGCCAGGGCATGTTGTATAACTCACTGCAAATACATACCTCCATGGATAAAGATACTGAGCCTTTATAAAGAGCTTGGAGACAGTGGTTTCCCCAGGAATTGAAGTTGGTGGGGGGGGGGGGTGTCAGGACCAATGACATATATAAAAGAGATATGAATAAATGTTTTGTTAGGATTATGCAAATTTAACATAAGAATAATGCAAGTTACACCAAAACACAACAGGTCTAGATTTCTAAAAAATATATATATATTGTGATGGGGCAAGGCCAGATGGCTACAGTGAAGTACTGAGAAACAGGTATGTTAGCCCCAGGCTAAACAAATCCCTAGTACCATGGTAACCAAATGGCAGTTGCTCCAGGTTAATCAAGGCACCTGGAGCCAATTAAGATCTTTCT